>NC_056741.1:1530756190-1530903690 GCF_019279795.1 Protopterus annectens | reverse complement strand
CAGACAATGTGAAAGTTCATTGCCTGTCAAAGTCCATTATCATATTGTCACACTTAGATACCATAGGGAAAGTCATATGAGAGTCGATAGCACTGGCTGTTTGGAATCCTTCACTTATTCAACTAACACTAGCAGTTTTCATTTTGGCTTCTAAAAATGTACTGTATCTTTTTTAGGGATAGGTTTTGAAATAGCATGGTGCAATATGCCTCGATGGTCCTGACTTAAATGTGTATTCCTTTCTTTACTTTGGAAAGGTGTTTTATTGTGTCAGACTGCTATAGCCATCCAATATGTTGCTGTCTTACTTCATAGCAGTACTGTGCTTTTTGGCAAGATAGTTTTAATGATTCACTGTTACAGTACTGGCTCTTGGAAGTCATGGCTACAGAAGCCCAATGGCTGGCTCAAATGCCAGAGTTCCCCCGCCCCCCAGGGTTGTTAGACTCCTTTCCTTGCCTTTATCAAGGATTTAGTGCTATAAAGAGGGATGAGTCAGCAGCATCTTCAGATCTCTCTTGCTAAAGTTCAAAGAAAAGCTAGAGTTCTCTGGAGAGTTCAATGGTTGTGTCATAAGTCCGTAAGGTCAGCCTGAAGCCTGAATTTCCAGATAAATACTCCATTGAGGAATTTTCATATCTTTACATTGCTGTGTTTTGCATACCTTGAATTGTAGAGTTCAGGGGCTAAGGTTAACAATTTCATCAAATGTAGGAAGCAAATACCTCATAAGGATTTCACAGCTTGCATATTTCTTTGCCTGGCCCTAGAGTACAGTATGCTCAATCGTCTTTTTCAGCCAGTGAACAATTAATGTACAGAGGAATCCCTTAAGAAATACCCCCCCCCCCACAAAAAAAAAAAAAAAAGAAAATGCACATCTAGGTCTGTTGTGGAACATCACAGTCTTTTCTCCAGCTATACTAGAGAAAAGAAACCTATAGATAATTGGCAGAAGGAAAAGTTTGCTGGGGAGGCTCACAGTACTGCTTTGGAGTCAGATAGCCCCCAACACTAGACACAAGGATAGCACTGTCCATACTGTAGCAAGACCTTTGCTGCATCCCCTCTGGAGACTGCCATGCCTTTGACCCACAGAATGTCCTCACAAGCCAAACTCATAGTATCATTAGCAGTGAGCAGGGTTCTATTCCCATGCTGTTGTCTCAGGAGAAAGCCAGAGCAACACTGCATCAATATGTAAGATGTCTGCCTGTATACCAAGGCCTATATGGTGGGTTACACACCAAAACACAGACTCAAAGCACCAAAGCACAAACAGTTGTTGGTCAGTTTGCTCCAATCACTGTTGACTAGACCTCAGCTATCAACTATCACCCATGTCCCCATTCAGGATCTCTTCCAGCTGGCTCACAGTTTTATGGAATTCATGAAGTCTAGGCAGCCAACCTCTGAATAACTTACCTGTGTCATGGGCACCCTCTGTTAAAAGGAAGATGGAGCATGATTTCTACAAACATCTGTACAAAAATCCTGCTGTGGATCCAGCAGGGAAGTCCATGAATTTTAGCAAGGGATCCAATGTGGCTGCAGCCAGAAATTACACTCCCAATGACAGAGAGTGTAAAATATTCAACCAGTTTGGAAAAAAGTCATGTAACTCAGCAACCCTGGCTATTTGGGTCATCGGTTGTCAGTGCCTCATGGTCCAATAGTCCCTCCCTGATCAGCTTTTACAGAAGGCAATGAGCATTGAGAATAAAGGTTTTAGACAAGAGGTAGTTGACCTATGTAACCTCAGGTCCCTGGTTGCCAGGCACCCCATCAAGTGTAGTTATGATGCAGTGGATTCATCTTGCAGGTAACCTGTTATAAGGTTAATAGTTAAGAAATTTGTCTGGCTGGCAACTCATATCTTTCCACAATATTTGAAAGCAGAACTCTTGGATGTACCTGATCTACAGCACAATGGCACTAAATATACAGAACCAACTGATATTGCCAACATCCTGGTAGATAGGTTCAGTGCTAACTTTACCCCCCCTCTCACCCTCCAAAGGGCCCATCTTAATACCAGAAGAATGCAAAGTCCCTGTAATCATGGATGAACAAGTAAAGACCGCACTCTACAAAGCCAAGAACACAGCATCCATGGGACCAGACAACATCCCAGGCTGCGTACTGCACAAACTACAGAACGAACTGGCACCCCACCTAAGTACCATGTTCAGTTATAGCCTCACCTCATTCTATGTGCCTACTGAATGGCACACAGTGATGGTTATCCCACTCCACAAAGGGGGTGCCACCACAGACCCTGGAAACTACTGCCCCATTAGACTGGCGAGCCTGGTCTGCAAGGCCATGGAATTTATCATCTTGGAGCTTATAAGCAAAGACATAGGTAACCTCCAAACCCTGGACCCCACTCAGTTTGGGTTTGTAAAAGGTAGATCATGTCTACTAAACCTGATTGACTTCTTTGAAGCAGTCACTAGAGCTGTAGATGAGGGCAAGGTAGTGCACACAGCCTATCTTGATCTCACTAAGGCTTTTGATACCATCCCCCACTATGGAGTTATAGATAAACTCACTAAACTGGGCATAAATCCCTATGTCACAAGATGGGTGACCAACTGGCTCACTGACAGAACCCACACAGTAAAAGTAGCCGACTCCAAGTCCGACTTCAGACCAGTGACAAGTGGAGTACCACAGGGTTCGGTCCTGTGTCCTCTCCTGTTTGGCATCTAATTGTCTGAAGTGCAGGCCAACACAGAAAGTCTTTGGCTAACAAAGTTCACAGATGACTGCAAACTGGGAGGCATAACAGAATCACCTAATGATGTAGACATTCTACAAAAAGGCCTCACAGAGACAGATGCTTGGTGTCAAAGTCATGGCCTCAAGCTCAATGCCAAGAAGTGCATTGTCATCCCCTTTGGGAGAAACTTGGTACCCATGAACTACCACATAGGAGGCAGCTCACTAAACAATGAAAGTGTGATAAGAGACCTCATGACACAGGTGGACAGTAGTCTCTCCTTTGATAAGCACATCACCACAGTAGTCAGGAAATCCTTCAACGTGGTACACCTAATCACAAAAGGGTACTCCTCTAGAAAAAAGGAGGTCATTGTTCCTCTCTACTCATCCCTCATTAGACCCATTACAGAGTACAATGCTCCGTTTGGCATGTATCTCACAAGACACCTACAGCAATTGGAAAGGCCACAGAAATACCTCACTAAGAGGATTACCAGCTTCAAACAGATGCCATACACAGACCATTTCAAAAAAACTCCAGCTCTACTCTGTCGCATATCGCCTACTCAGAGGCAATCTCTGCTTAACATACAAAGCTATGTCAAACCAAGAGCTGTTGGACATGCTACACTTAAAGAAATCCCAATCTTTCCAAACTATATGATCCAAAGACCTAAACCTTGTCACCACAATAAACAGAACATGCTGGAGGGATAGATTACTGTCCCAGAGACTTCCCATACTCTGGAACAAACTACCCATTCATGTCAGACAAAGCTCCTCATTGGCCCTCTTTAAGAAAAATCTTGACAACTGGATGGGAAATAGAAAATTCACCCTGGGGATCACTTCTGTGGAACTGCTTGACAGGGGCACAGGAAAATAATTTTCTTGGGTGGCGAAAGCCTGGGAACCTTTTGGCTAGGCTTATATAGGCCCTAGGGCCGATAGCCTAGTACCTACCTATGAAACTATAAACCTATAAGGAGCTTCTTCTTTGACCACACCCCCATGGAGAAGATGTTTAAGAAGCTGAAGGAGAAGGGAAAATGATGCAGTCAGTTAAAGATATATTTTTGCTTGTTCTCCACAATACAGATACATTAGAAACTACCACATCAAAAGCTCTACCTTCCTTTCCAAGCAAGACAAGAATAAAGCCTATAAGCGAGAATAAGGTTAGGTATGGAGAACAATGACAAGCTGAGAATAAAGGAAGTCCACGGTGCCATGGCAACCAGATGTAGCAACTATGACTTAAACATCTCCTCCTTCCTCCCTCACTAAAAACCTCACCCAAACCTCTCCCATCCTCAACCCTCCAACATTCCTACCCCAATTAGAAAGGGAAGGCAGGCTGGCTTTTTTTTTTTTTGCAAAATAATTATAAGGCATCACAATGGAAAAAATTTGCTCTGCATATCATAAACAGTTACATACTGCAGTTTCAAAAGAAACAACATTCATGCGTATTCCCCCATCCTTAAAGACCACCAATGCTTATTTATTTGCAGTTATAGAACATTGTAGCACAGGGAACAGTAGAAGGGGTTCCAGAGGAAAAAGAGAGATATTTCTATTCCAGGTTGTTGTTCATCCCAAGAAAAGAAGGTTCCTGGAGAAACCTTCCTTTTAGGGCTTTCCAGACTGAACAGATTGCTGTCAGTCACAAGGATGAAGATGATGTTATTACAAAACTTTTTGCCCTTGATTCTTCCATGAGCTCTTACAGTTAAGTTAGATCTAATGGATGCTTATATTCATATCCATATTGCCAAGATGGATAGGCAATTCTTAAGCATTGAAGAAGTGGGAGCTCATTATCAATGCACATCTTTATCCTATGGCTTGCTAGTGCATCCAAATGTATTTACAAAGTACCTGCCTACAGGTATCACTTTTTGCAGGATAAAGGACATTCATATTTACCCCTAACTAAATGGCTGCCTCATTCATGCCTCATCACTGCAAGAAATACAATGGCCTCTGAAGATTACAATGTGCTGCTTGCAGGCTGTAGGGCTTTCCAAAATGCTCCAAATGTCCCAGATGAAGCTATCAAGGGAACTTGTTTTTCTGGGATATCTCCTGGATACAGACAAATAAAAAACTTTCTTGCCCACAGACAGGGTCATGTTTCTAACCCAATATTTCAGAAAACTAGCCACTTGCAACCAAATCAATGCCAGGAAATTATTCAGTGTCCCTATCTACATGGATTTCTGCATACTGATATCCCCTTGTATATTAGAAAATTGCAGTAGTATCAAAGAAACAAGTATTGCCAGTGTGCATACTCACTAGATTCCTCTACTACTCTGCATCAAGAATGATCTTTTGTGGTGCATACGATAAATCTATCTAAACCTGGGAGTGCCACTCAGGATGTTGGAACCAAGGACTCAACACTCTCAAGAGAGACTTCTCAGACTTTGCATGGTGCGCCCACATGCATAAATGCATACATACATACAAATATTTGAAGCATGGACATTAATGCCCTTCTAGCCTGCCAATATGCCAAAACAGTTGTTTCCATAATAAGTGTCCAGGCCGTTCTTAAAAATATCTAAACTAGTGCTCACTTTAATGTAATTGGTAGCCTGTTCCATGCATCAGCTGTTCTCTCATAGAACCAATTAGTACACTTCTCATTACTGTACAATCTTCTACCTACATTGCCTGAGGATTCTCTACTACTTTTTGATATCTCCAAACTTTCCCAGAGGTTGTTGTTTCTAAATGCCCTGTACATCTAAATAAGGTCTCCCCTTAAATAACTATGAGACATTGTACAAGTTCAGACATTTTAGTCTTTCATAATAACTTAAGTTTTCACATTCATGATGATGGATCTGTGCTGTACTCTTTCCAGTTTAATCATGTTTTCTTGTAAGGTTTCCTTGTTGTTATCCTTACTCAAGTTTGGATCTAATGTAACTAAAAACAATGACTTGATCATTTCTGATTTCCAAGACTTTATAAATCTTTTTACACAACCTATAGTTCTATAACTATCATTAACCAATTGGTTGATATGATTAGAAAAACTCAAAACTGTATCTACCCATATACTTAGGTCATTAAATGAACTACAGTTTCAAACGCTGTGTACTATATTAAATATTCACCTTTCAATTTATGCCTCCCAAATCTCATATGCTTGGTTTTTGATGTGTTGATCCGCATATTATTATCCTGTGCCAAAATGGTTAATTTAGTCAAGTTCTTCTTGAGACATGTCTTATCTGTAATGGGTCTATATCACATAACTGAACCACACTTCACCAAAACTCTTTTCATAGAGACAAAAAGAGCAAACATTCAATAAAGCAAACATTCAAATCAGCAAAAATACCACAGGGAAAGGAAGCACTTGCCCACCTTATGAATGAATTACACACCGCAGTATGTCAAAGCCAGCCAGGTGGGGGGCTGTGACCCCCACACCCCTACAACTATATATACCAACTCTGAGATCAGACCACAGTGGGGAAAAGGGCAGTTTCCTAACATTGGCCAATTGCTTCCTTTACCTGTGGAATTTCTCACTGATGTGAACGTTCGCTTTATTGAACGTTCACTCTTTTTGTCTCTATCAAAAGAGTTTCGGTGAAGTGTGGTTCGATTATGTAAAGTAAACCCATCTGTAACACATGTAATCAGTTTACCCAATTTTAAGTCATTTGCATACAGACTCTAGATCATTTTAGATGGAAAAAAGATTTGAAAGATACAATTTAAAGAAGTATGGGCCTAGGAGAGAGCCCTGTGGGACATCCTGACTGTAAACAAGAATTTCACCTGTCCAATTGCTGTATGATACTTGTCATGTCCTATTTACTGGCCATGTCCTATTTGTAAGTCTTGTTTATGAGATTATTTGTACCAACATGAATAAACCTGTCTTATCAATAGTGTAGCAATACCTAGTGTTCTAACTTATTGATCAGTGTTTTGTGTATGACCCTGTTGGATGTCAAAGTTATATCAATATAAAGGTTTACTATCAAAAGTGCGAACAGCACTCCGTCGACTGTCATATACTCGAACATGGAAGGTCGTAATCAGTAATGTTGAAGGCAAAATAATCAATCTATGAATGGTTTAACATGGGTCGAGGTAGGTGTTCAGTATTATTCCAAACTACAAACATCTCCCCTACCTCGGCCCATGTTAAAACCATTCCTAGATTGATTATTTTGTCTTCGACATTACAGATTACGACCTTCCATGTTCGAGTATATGACGGTCGGCGGAGTGCCGTTCGCACTTTTGATAGTAAACCCAATATAAATTATATCACAGTACGATTTTTTGTTCATAGTTGGTATTATACTGTTATAGAACATCATAATACAGGTAGTAATAGATCTATTTTCAACATATGTATGCTGATATATGGTTTCAAGTCCCCACCTTTCCAATTCTGACAATAACTTATCCAATATTTCCTTCTCCATTATTTTCCACAAGATGAAAGTAGACTTAAGGGCCTGTATGACTGGGTTTGTCCTTCTCTCTTTTCCCTTAAGGACAGGTTTAATAAGTGCATGTCTCCAATCTTGAAGAATCTCCCCATATTTATACAACCTAGTAAATAATAGTTGTCCCGGTCCCCTTCAATAAACACAACACACGGAATGACATTTGACAAACTTTATTAAAACTTCCATAACATAACTTTGACTACCAAAATTTGTTAAATACAACTAGACATAGTGTAATCGATTCTAAACACACCATAAACATCTTTGCAATGTTAATCAGGACAGCTTACATGCTCATCTTGCCCCAGTGAGCAGCGCCCATACCCTTTGCTTACTTACTTTACTTATAAACATCCCTATAATGTTAACCAGGATAGCATACCTGCTCAATCTGTCCAGTAAGCAGCGTCCATACCTTTGCTCACTTACTTTACTTATAAAACCTCTTTATAATATTAATCAGGGCAGTGTACCTGCTCATCCGACCAGTAAGCAACATCCATACCTTTGCTCACTTACTTTACTTATGAAGCTTCATAAACCATTCACTGAATTACCATTCAACAAAAACTCCTTGAAATGCACCACCAGACACAAGAGGGGGAACAGAAGAGAGCAAGCCTGTCCCTCTTCTCCACCACCAGCCTGACCAGGCTGTTCCCCCTCACCACCAACTAGCATCAGCTAACCACCCTTAGGGGATAAGGCCAAACATCATTAAGTGTACCATATTTACCAGGACACTACCAGCCCTTGGCAATTACCTAATGATTAGCAAAGCATCACTTGCCACTAGAGCAAGAATACTCCACCCCAACCACCAAAATAAAAGCAATTGCATATCACCCTTCGCAACTAATTCCTTTTACTTGCCCAATGACATGCAGAAACTGAAAAACTTCAAAATACCATTTAACAACCGCCTTGCCAACTACCCATATCAACAGTAAGGCTCCTAAACCCCATGATGGATTTAGCAGTCTGACCCCTCTTTGCTCTATCCATACCCTTGAATGCCACCAACAATATACCAAACTGAAAATGCCCTATGCTACAGTCAAATCCAGATTATAACAGAATGAAAATGCCCTATGTCACATGGTCAAAAGAAGATTAGTGACATGCCAACCCCATCCCGCATGTATAAATTAAACCATATCTTTCTCTCCTTCAGGTACAGTAAATCAAACCACACTTCCATGCAAGGACATTCATGTAGCTCACAACTTGACCCAGTTACTCAGTGCTTGCCCTACATGTTCCACCATGAACCAATGACCATCAGTCTCCAACAACAAACCTATCCCAACCCTTCAACATAATGAACCTCTAGCCATAATTAACTTCACATCCCTTTAACAGCCGTGTGACTAATGAGCAAATATTATTGTGGATTACCTACAAGTTATCATGCACCACTCCGGAAAAAAAAACTGTAAACCTGTGACACCTAAAGCAAGACCTTAATACCCACCATTCCTCTGTGATAAGTTAATGCACCCTCTCAGAAAGGTTTACTACACTTATGTTAGCAATTTCATGGATGCTCATGGTAAATAAAGAGTTACTATTCCATAACAGGCCCAGTCCATAAGCTGTTACTCACTCAGCACTCCATAATCTCAATGTGCCCACCCAAGTGATCAAGACATTCATTTAAACATGCATCCAAAGTTAAACATGAAGCAAAACCATTCCCACTATGACGACCATCTAACGTATGTGATCTATATGTCTTCCCGTACCAATATATGGCCAATATTAATTAACTAGCAATTTAGCAGCATGGAAGGAAAACCTAGGAGCACCAGGTAAACCCCCCACAAATGCAAGGAGGGCATGCAAAGCCCACACAACTGCCCCCCCCTGAGAACCGAACTGGAAAACCTCCAGCTGTGAAATGTCAACCGCTGAACCCTTGCATACGGTGATGTCTAAATAATAGAACTCTTAATTTTACCATGTATTGTACATTATCCTGTATCACAAATCAAACAAGGTCATAAAACATTAATACTTATACTAGAGTAAACAAAAGTTGGGTATGCTGCATCCTGGACAGTCACGAGTTTCTTCTTTCGGATCACTGTGCTTGCCTTTTAACACCAAAACACGATCATCTGCGAACTCACTGCATCTCACCATTGAAACTCGGCACACCAAAAAAAAGGACAAAATTAAACCCACTACTAGGAATGAGAAGGCTCCACATTGTATCCACCTATTCCAAACTACAGCCACAGTGTTTCAAGACCCCATCTGCAATAAAGAAAAAGGACATGCAAAACATCCGAAATACATAACACATTCGAAAATATCTTCAAGGACAACCTATCCTGCCAACTCGGGAAGGAAATGTACCACCAGCATTCCCATCTTTAACAAAGCAACCATAACTGAAACAATACTTCCTATGACCCTATCAAATACCCAAGATAAATTTAACTACCAGTGGAATATATTAAAAGAGGACCCCACACCTGAAGGGACCCTATCCCTATCCCCAAACCAGGTAACTTTACAATTCCAGACCACCAAAGCTGTTGAATGTGCTACTCCTAAAGAAAACCCAATCCCTCAGCACCATACGCTCCAGGGATCTAAACCTTGTCATCACCATAAACAAACATGCTGAAGAAATAGATTTCTGACCTTGAGACTCCCCATACTCTGAATAAACTGCCCATACATGTCAAGCAGAGGGCCTCTTTGTCCTTCTTCAAAGGAACCTTGCTGATTGGATGGGAGATAGAAATTCCTCTGGGGATCACGTCAGTCATCCTGCTAGACAAGGGTCCAGGGAAGCAAATACTATAAAGAGAATATTTTAAAAGTAGAGGGCAGCTCATCTGTCAGTTAGCCTCGCCGGTGAGAATTTATTTCATCACTTAAGTCTGTTTAACATTTTTAATGCTTTGTGGCAATGTCATTTTCCATATCAGTTACAATACTAAAAGGTTTATGGCACCAGGCAGCCACACTACTTAAAACTGAGATTTAAATACTTGCACTAAAACAGAGTCTTACATTTTAGATCAGTAAAATAAACCCAGTTTCCAAAATCATGTTATTTTAACCTAAGCCCATACAATTTCACAACATGTTTACTGTAACAAAAAAAAAAAACACCTCTCACTATTCCCCTGATAAATCGCCACCCTCAAGTCACAGCTCACAACCATTCATGGACCAATATCAGATAGAATCAAATCAGGAACACTTCAAATTATTAGTACTATTACATGAGACACTGCCAGAATAAGCGAAGATGATTTTAAATTACATCTTTTGAAGTAAAAGAAGTCTACACCCTTATTTAGTCATTCTTTACTAAGTGTAATTCACCCTCTTTCCTCCCACAGTTATCTGTTTTGTGAGGGATTAAAATGGAAAGAACCAAAATCTGAGTTGAAGTCAGGGATGTCCCTAAAATTCAGAAACAGTTGAGATGCATTTCTAAAGTACATGTGTGCAAAGTCCCAAAACTATTTTTTTTTTGCTCTTACAAACTTACAGCTAAACAAAAGATTTAAGCGAGTAAGAGAACACCCACATGGTTAATATGAAAATTATGTGTGCTTTTAGTATGATTAGGAGTATAATTACAAAAATAGACATTTTGAAGTATTTTGTTGTGGTACTTTAAAATATGTGCTACAGTTATGTGACGACTTTTCGCCATGTGCTCACATAATCGGGAATCACTGACTAATGTGAGCGTATTGAAAAATATGTACTGAAAATGGCGTTGATGTATATTTAGTTAAACAATGACAGTTACCTCACCATCTCTGTCAACTGCCAGTGCTTAGCGCATCACAATCCAATATTAAGTCTGCCCCCCCCAGAACCAAGACAATGAGCTGTGCAGACAATAAACTGCCTAATGGCACCCTCAATACACAACACCCACATACTGCTAGAGTGGGAAATCTGATGAACACCACAGGATGATAAACCAGTGTTTTATATTATTTCGATATAAGCTCACTCTCAAGAATGTGATGGGAAATGGGATGAGAGGCAGCCGTTTATGAGGAACCACCCATTTAAGCCTCAAGTTGGCTCTGTCCATGAAGTAATGCATGCCGCATTTTTTTTTTTTTTTATTAATTTTAACCTCCCCCCCCACAACTACCAAAACCACTTTATCACCAGGACTAATATCACCAACAACGAAGCCTTCCAAGAAGAATCACTACCCTTTCCCCATGACTGAAAACTGCATGCCATCAATGCATGTAAGATTGTGTAATCCAGAAACTTGGAACGGGTAAACAGTACATTTTGCCTTGCCATTCATGCTGATAATCACTTCGATATTTTAGCCAAATTACTAATGTAAAGCTTCAGGAAGGATGTGACAAACAGGCATAGGTTTCAGAGCACATAATTAACGGTTAGCTTTGATGTTCTAAAACCTATAACTTTGAAGTTCTAAAGGCTTACGAACCTGTGCAGTCCTGAAGCTCAGACAAAAACCTTTTTACCACCAAGTCATTAAAATATAGGAAATAACCATTGCCCCAGCATAGTAATTAATGTCTGCCTGAACACGGATAACTGAGAGATAAGGACTCCTCTTTTGCCCACGAGCCACCACACATGCGCACCCATGAACAATACTCGCGAAACCCACTGGTCGCATCAGCTGAATTAAATCTTCACAAAACGGGCACAATAGACTGTCCACACCAGTGAAACTCCCAAAACCAACTGAAACCAAGCTACTATTAGTCAGCATAATAAGTTATAGTCCAGCCATATTTTATGCCAAGCAGTCATTGATGCGTCACCATTCAGCGAGTTCAAACCTCCGAGTAACCATGCAATTTGTCTGAAGACCCCAACTTCCATAAGAAACTACATAAGGAATGCCATTCATATGAGCCCAGTGGCCAGATGCATTACCTTTCCAAAACTAACTAAAACACTAAAAATAATTGTGCCAACTGCAACCTCTTTCTCTAGCACAACCCACAATGCTAAATAGAGCTTGTGGCAGCATACTTCCTTCTTTTTTTTTTATTTTTATTTTTTTGAAGGTTTGAAGTCCGAAAGTCAAACGCCACCACCTTGGGACCCCAGTCCTCAGATTATCCCAGGGATCTTCCCAATCGTAAATTCCGTGAGGAACAGACCCCATACCTGCAATGAACCCCAGTCATTCCATGACAGCAAAGAGGCATGAACAACACAGCTACTCTGCTAAAATCAACACAGTTGCGAAGCACACATCCACCCATGCAATAAACCTGCATGCATAGCCCAGGAAGAACAGTAAGTGCCTTGCAATCCCACATCATAAAAGACATCCAGCCACATCTCCCCATCACCACAAGCTCCGGCCACCACCGAACACCTGTCTATCTACCACACCATGCGGTCTCAGCTACCACACTGGGAAATACACCTCCAGGATGTCTAACACCCGATCAACCCAGGTGCATGAAAAACCCAATGAAACCAAATAGGCATGGGCAAGCAGAAAGTCAACACAGTCGTAAGGCCTGTAGCGATGCCCACGAACTGACTGCACTCGCAGCCTGCGAAAGCTGACAGTTTTTGTGTCGATACCAAGAAGAATAGCAAACTGCAAGACTGACCCCATCAACACAGTCTGTGAAGTGATCCCCCATCACTGAGAGACTAAGCAAAACTTCTTGCAACAGCAACAGAAAAGAAAACATAGCAAGTTCACGCCAAAGTATGATTACTTACCCAGCTACACTCATCTAAATCCCTTAAGCACCTCCCACCCTTATCTCATTTCCTTCCAATCAACCCTCCCACCATTTAACCCTTTTCACCTCCCCAACCCATTGAACTCCCATTACTATCAACCTAAACCCCCCCTTGAAGATGTCCCAGGACAACTTGGCTTGTTCCAAGCTTCATATATAATGGTACTGTAAGTTCTTGCTGAAGTGTTTTCAGGTAATTATTATTAATTCTATTTCTTACCTGTGCTTTGCTTGGATCTAGTTTGCATAGTTCTTTATCAATATAATCTAATTTGATTTCAGTATCTGAGGTTACATGGATGCCACTAGAAGAACTCATTACCCTCTTTGTGCAGGCAAACTGTTTTGCACAAGATTTTGTAAATATATCTGCAATCTTCTGTCTAAATATAAATTTTAGAGTCTACACAGTTTATAAATGTAAATGTCTTTACTCCTTCCACATCTTATGTATCTATAAAATGGTTTCCTATTATGGTCAATATCTTTAGATACATTTTCTTCAAATTTTTTTTGATCTTCTGTCACATGTGTTTGTCCAGCTTGTTTATTTCAGTTTTTAAAGTTGCAGTTCACCCTCTTTTCCATTTCTAATATTTTGGTCTCTCATCATAATCAATTATCTTGTCCTTATGGAAATACATCCTTCTGCTGTTGTGTGCCTAGATCTTGCTGTTAAACATTTTTTTGTTTTTTTTGCATTCAAACAATTTCTATTTCAAAACTTTTCTACATTCCTTCTGCAGTTTTTTCCACTGAACGCATCACTCCAATTAGTTCTACATAGTGACAGCTTTGCTTCCGTACAATCTGTTATTAATCTTCTGTGCATTGGTTTAATTTCGGTTTGGAAGAATTATCTAGCAGCAATTAATCTTTATAACCCCAAGATCACTACACATCACTGATGGTAAAACTTGACATGAAGTAAAGTCATTTCTTTAGTAACACAATGTCTAGTTTGTTCCATTCCCTGGCTATTTTTTTTTTTTTTTTTTACAATTTGAAACAATTGTTGCTCCTGAACATACGTTGTGAATAATTTACTTACTGATATTGTTGAATTGATATTATTCCAATCTGTTTCTGGTAAATTTAAGTCCGCGCCCACTATTATTCTTCCTTCTTTTGTTTCATGTAAGACGTGTATGAATTCTTCTAGGTCATCAGCACTTGACTTTAGTGGTCTACACACTCCAACAATTGTTATATGTTCCAGGACTGTCTTTATTGTCACAGTTACACAATTTGTAGTATTGGTGTTATCACTGAACATGTAATAATCAAAGGTCTCAAAACTATCTTTATTCCCTGTCATAACACCTCCTCCTGATTTTTTGTTAGAATGTCTGTTACCGTAAAAACATGTATACCCTCACAGAACTGGTTTAAAGTCATTGTTCTTTAACCATGTTTTACAAACAATAACAACATCAGTCTTGTGGGAATGTAGCAAATTTTCCAATTAAAAAACTTTATTATTAATGCTCCTAGCATTAATAACCATCATAATGCATCAAATGTTGCTGTCTGTGAACTGTTAAATGTTTGACCTGCCCAAACCCTGCCTTGTGTTTGTAAAACATTGCAAAATATCTGCTGCAAAACTTCTCTTCCCTGATCCTGGTAAGTGCTTACCATCCTGTAAGAACACATTTGTGCTAAAAATTAGGCTCGTATCCTCTATGCGTTTTCATTTTTTAAAATGGGACACTTTTTTCATGTAGGCATTTTGCCCAAAAAAGCTTTAAATCACAGTAACATGACTCTCCTTTCTATATGTGATTTGTGAAAAAATATGTCCTAATACCTGTACAGGCTAAGCTATCTAAAAGGGCTGTAAATTACCTAATAACAGTCGCAGAGTCTTTGTGGACGACATCATTTGTACTGACATGAATAAAAACAGACCCATACTTCCTTACATTAAGGCTTTTGGGCCTGCCTCGCATCCTTTATTTTTGTTCCTGGCAAGTGTAACACTATTCGATGTGCAATATCTGCACTTCAAATATAGTATCACTTCCTGTAATAATTGAATCTCCCATTATAAGAATATCTTTTCTGACCAGATCTGAAGAATATTCAAAGTGTAATTCAATAATATCTGATCTATCAGCTGTTACAAAGGCATGATCTTCATAGGTTCATAGGTTCATAGGTAGGTAGGTACTAGGCTATCGGCCCTGGGGCCTATAAAAGCCCAGCTAAAAAGGTACCCTGGCTTTTGCCACCCAAGAAAATTATTTTCCTGTGCCACTGTCAAGCAGAGCCACAGAGGTGATCCCTGGGGTGAATTTCCTATTTCCCATCCAATCATCAAGATTTTTCTTGAAGAGTGCTAATGAGGAGCTTTGTTTGATATAGATAGGTAGTTTATTCCAGAGTATGGGAAGTCTGTGGGACAGGAATCTATCCCTCCGGCATGTTCTGTTTATTGTGGCAACAAGGTTTAGGTCCCTAGAGCGTGTAGCTCAGAGGGATTGGGATTTCTTTAAGTGGAGTATGTCCAACAACTCTGGGTTTGACATAATTTTGTATGTTAGGCAGAGATCACCTCTGAGTAGGTGATATGCGATGGAGTAAAGCTGGAGTTTTTTGAGGCGGTCTACATAGGGCATCTGTTTGAGGCCAGTAATCCTCTTTGTGAGTTATTTCTGCGGCATTTCCAGTTGTTGTAGATGTCTTGTGAGGTACATACCAAAAGGGGTGTTGTACTCTATAATGGGTCTAATGAGTGATGAGTAGAGTGGAACAATGACTTCTTTTTTTCTGTATGAGAAACCTTTTGTCATGAGGTGTGCCACCAGGGTTGCCAGACGTCCCTATTTGGGCGCGACTGTTCCGAGATCAGCAGCCTGATCCCGAGTCCTGCCCTGCCGGTTTAAATCCCGGCCAGCCTCCGCTTTGTTAGTTTTTTTTTTTTTTTTTGATTGGCCCGTATACCTGGCATACGGGCCAATCAAAAATTGCTAAACACGGACCTTCTTGTGTTCCACATTAAACACAAGAAGCTCCGTGTTTAGCGATTTTTGATTGGCCCATATGCCGGTATACGGGACAATCAAAAATCGCTAAACACGGAGCTACTTGTGTTGAATGCGGAACTGCAATGCATTAAACACAAGAAGCTCTGTGTTTAGTGCAGAGCTAATGTTCTTTAATGTGGAACTGTGTTCCGCATTAAAGACCTTTTTTTTTTTTTGGTCTTCACTTGTCGTGAGAGACCTTCTTTTTTTTTTTGTCCCTACCTGGGGGACTGGAAATCTGGCAACCCTGTGTGCCACGTAGAAGGATTTCCTGACTACTGTAGTGATGTGATTATCAAAGGAGAGACTACTGTCCACCTGTGTCTCAAGGTCTCATATCACACTTACGGTGTTAAGTATACTACCGCCTATGTTGTAGTTCATGGGTACATTGGTTTTACCAAAGGGGATGACAATGCACTTTTTGGCATTGAGCTTGAGGCCATGGCTTTGACACCAGGCATCTGTCTCAGTGAGGCCCTTTTGTAGCCTTTAGTCTTATTAATCCCACTATTATTATTGCTTATTACAATTACAATAGCAAGCATACAATTCTCATCTGGCTTTGCACATTCACATGTTGAGACATGTTGCCAATGCCTTTCTCCTTTTTTTTCTTACAGCAATGTTCTTCAATACTTTCACATTCAGTTTTGACTTCTTCCTTATCTTTGCCTCTTTTTTCTACCATCTATTTTTGGAAAAATTATGTTTTTTCCTGTAGAAGGAAGGCTTTTTGATAGAAAGATGTTACCATTCCCTGTAATCTGTGTGTTACATAACAAAACAGTGCCCTTTTTAGTATGTATTCTCTTTTCTTTACAGACATTTGTCAGTTTTTTTTTCTTCCTTGTTATTTGTTGTGAACTTTTTCCCTTCTTTCTTTTTTATTTCCTTCTATACCCTCTGAATCTTCAGAGACTGCGGTGGTGGTGCTGCGGTAGCATTGTCGCCTCACAGTTAGACGTTGCCCGTTCGATTCTCAGTTAAAGTGTCTTCTGTGTGTCGACATGTGTAAATGAGCGTTCCTTCATCGAAGGTTGTTCATTAGGCCCGGCAAGCCAGCATGTAAAAATCTACTGCCCATCATTAGCGGACCGGAGTTCTGCTGTGGCGACCCCTAACCGGGAAAAGCTGAAAGACACAAACAAACCCTCTGAATCTTCAGATTGCTAAATACGTGCATAACGAATTTCAAAGTTGTCAGTGGCATTATACAGATGATAGATACACCTTTTCCTGCATGTGTTCTATTTGCTGTTTATTGAACATTATTTATCTCATCAGTCCGATCATTAATGTAACAACAGTTCTCCAAGTAGGTTTACTACTAATAATGGTAAGCAAATCATCCAACTTTTGACATACAGATCACCAGTGTTATCATGTTACCTTTAAATGTACATAGCATTTATTACACTGTACATGATATTTGTGTTTTAGCAAATCATTAATGGCACAGTCATTTAAGGAATCCATATTCATCTGCAAATTAATAAAAAATTCTAAAAGCAAACAATAATCAAAATCAGTTACCATAGAATTCAAAGAGATCAACTTTTGTGAGAAAAATCACACAAACAATATATAACTAAATATTAAATTAAATACAGTAAAAGTGTTGTGCTGACTGTACAAGTTGTGAAAGTCATTCAAAAGCTGGAATTCCTTTACATCGTACGTGAATGTGCGAAGTAGCTTCTACTCACTATCTCTCGCAGTCACACCTCTCTTTAACAGTAAAAATCAATATATCACAAACCAAAACAAGATTGTTAGATAAGCTTTGGATTGCCTTTTCTGCAGTCTGTGTGAATTTATAGCTGACCAGTATGGCTAGAGTTTGCTTGTCTAAAACCTATCCCTTTATAACAACTAACAGTGAAAATTAAAGAAAAAGCAACAAAATATAAATCAAAGTAAACCTTCATATCTACAAGCTATTCCTTCTTTTCTACAAAAAGTGCAAAATAGTGGCAAAAAATAAAATATAAATTCAAATACAAATTTCTCTTTCCAAGCTACTGCGTAGTCAATCACAAGCAAATACAGGATTGTTTAGATAAGCTCTCACATGGTGGAACTGCAAGTACAGGACTCTTAGAGTAGGAGCTTTAGAAAAAAACATACCAGTGGCAAAAAGATAAAGACAGTTATCCTAGCCGTTAGCTCTTTCAAACCTTTCTGGCTATAGGGAACCTAGCAAATCATGATAGAAAATGTCACTGTGATGTGGCATATAAACATGACATGGCAATCCCACTGTCATCGCCTGTGCAAATTAGCGGGAGTGAGACCTGGCCTAGGAAGCAGGCCTGTGTTCCACAACACAATACATTCCATCAAAGAACAGCCTGTTGGCACACCATCTGAGAAGACTTAACCCCACTGAATGGCTGTTAAGGAGGGAATTGTTGATCTTGGATTTAGTCCACAAGTGGAGTGTCCTAGAAGCAGACCTTTTTGCCTCTGTTCAAAATGGACAACTGGTCAAATACTGTACCAAGCCACACACAAGAGATGCCTGAACCCTGGGCAGTAGGTTGAACATCCACCTAGACTAACAGCTTGGATGATTTAGCACTCATCCATTTCATGCACATGCTCTCTGATGATGTGCTACACATCTTAGAGAAGGCCAGGAAGCCCAGTATGGAAACATCTTACAAAACAAAGTTGAAAATGTTCTCCAGCTAGTACCATGACAGAGGATAGTAACCAATATCAGTGCAGGTGTCACTATTAGGGAAAATACACAGCTGTTGTTGGATATTTCTCAGCTGGACAGGAGTTAGAATGAGATATTGCTGAAAGCCACTCTCAGGTGTCATTGAGTATTGTACTTCTCTACACTTTTCTGTGACCATGTATTTGGTATATGATTTAGTGGCACATGGGATTCCTTCACTACATGAGAGATGCAGGTTAGTTCTCCCTTGAAAAAAATGCTTGTTCTTTATTTTGTTGAAAGTGGCTTTCATTGATATTGTTTTGAACTTTTGTCTGTTGGACAAATATAATTCGATTTGTAAGTATGAATTCCTCATGTACTTACCAATCTATCACACCTACACAAAGCAAGGCCAATTTCCTGCCTCTCTAAAAGAACATGCTTAAGTCATCTCAGTCTGTCTTCTCTTGACCCTCCCCCCTTTTTCTTCTTGTCAATGAAACAGTTCTTGAAAGATATTTTGCATTTGCAGTCACTCTGAATGACAATTGCTCCACTATGGAATCTTAGTTTTGTGTTTGAGAACCTTCTTCCACCCCCATTTGAGCCATATGCTTATACCCCAATTAAAATTTTATCCTGAAAGGCCTTTTGGTAGCTTTACATGCATTTCAGCATTACAAGCTGTTATGTTCAGGGAACCCTTCCTAATGCTTCAGAAGGTCATGATCACCCTCAATACCAACCCCTCCTTTATGTCAAAAGGGGTTACAGAAATATCATTAAACCAAGCCATTCAGCTATTTTGTGTTTTTCCTCTCGTCAATACAAGGAGAAAAGAATCTTGCATTCCCTAGATGTGCACCGATGCCGGAGGTTCTACTTATTCAAAACAAAAAAAACGGAAGAAGTGTGATCAGTTCTTTATTGCTTTTGTAAAGGTAGGTAAAAACCTTTCAATGAGCAAACAATATCCAAATGGATAGCACATTACATTCCCTTTTGTTACAATCATTATGGAAAACAATGTCCATGTAACGTGAGAATTTATTCCACCAGGGACATGGCTATCACTGCAATCTTCCTTAGAGGGGTGAATATACAGATCATTTTTGAAGCAGCCACCTGGTTACCTGTCCACACCGCCTTGTGTCCCCCTGTATTTACAAAAGGCCAACCTTTCTCTTTTACCTAAGCTGGGAGTCATCCCAAGAGTCATTACTGTAACAGCGAATCATGAAGAATGTAATGCAGTTGTGCAGAAACCTACCACGGATATAGATGTTCAGTGGGATTCACTGCTACAGTACCAGTTACCACCATTCTTATACTTTATCCATGATAAATCTTTGTTCACAGACTACACTTCTCCCCTTAATACCTCCTATCCATCTAGATCAGGTACCCCATTCTAAGAAGGCAGCAGCAGCCTACAGTTGCTGACTTGGGTGTCCTTATGGTTATGTTTCTCCATCTGGGATGAGTCATTCTTTGTTGCTTTATATTCTGGCTCCTAGGAGATATTCGTGAACCTGCTAGGGCAAGAAAGATCTGAAAATCGCACCCCCCTAGTATTCATGTATATGGCTGATGCCTTGACATTCACAGAGGATGGAGTCTGCTGGGCATGGATGGGGGAGGGCAAAATGTGGCATTCACAGCAGCTACCAGACTTGTACGTGTAAGAATTCAAAGAGTCAGTAGTGCAAGAATGAATCTGCTCCATCATCTACATTTATGGTAAGTTCCTGGACAACAGCTTTATCTCAGTGTTCAGGAAAGGTTCAGGGTTCAAGCTTACCATTTGGTCACTGTCTGTATGGAAAATGTACCAAGTTTCTTTGACAATTACACACACAGCAGAAAAAAAAAAATAACTCAAATTGAGTGAAACATTGTGTACATTTAACAAGTAGCCAGCAATGCTCCAAAGATTTTTATGACTGTCGTTACAGAGATATGTTATTTATGGCCCAGAAAGGGGAATTATTTCTAAATCCTTCTGATTTTTAGACTGACAGTTTGCAGCTATTATGTCACTGTGTATCCATGTTTTTTGGTGGTCTGGGCAAAAATTGTATGGTTCAGAACAATAGGGCAATAAAGGCAGAGAATATCAGTGTAGACCAAATATATGCAAACTAGGAACCATGTTCATAGGTTACTATGTTTTGAAATATCACAAAGATAAGCTAATTTATTGATGTTTGTAAGGTTAGAACATACATAAGGGTTGAAAATATGATGATAACTGTTAAAACAAGTCTTACCAAAAATTGATTTTATGTATATAAAAACTTATCTTTAAATACTGTAGTCTTAATAATTCTGAAAACATCACGTCAGTTTTATAATATTAACAAGTAATCATATTGCATTTAGCAGATTTTATATGACTTGAATCTAAGCTTTCAAGCAATCTAAAAATTTCAAACATATTTTGAAATGTTTTCAGGTGTGCAGTAATGTTAAAGTATGTTATATAAAGTTTTGTTTTTTTTTCTCTTTTTTTAATAATTCTTGACAGACAAGTATTGTACTGCCATGTCAGTGATACTGCATAATGTACATATTAAGAGAAGAGTTGCTTCATCTTTCCTTCAGTCTTTATCAAGACTTGATAAAATGTCTGTCTGATAGGAGGGAAATGCTTGCCTGGTGATTCATACACTCACTGGATGCAGTAACTCACTTCTCTTCTTTTCTTGTTTCCTGGATAGCATGTTACTACAAAGACCTGAGTTCTGAGTTCTTTTGTGTTATTTTATTTGTATAAAAGTAAGATTTCAGAGAAGCATTGGTGACTTTTAACAGCACACCCTTCTCATTTTTTTAATTATAAAAAGGATTTTTTTAAGTACTGCACTATATGGTAGCCATGCATGCCTACACGATTATAAGAAGTCAGAGTATTACCCCAAAAGCTCCTGTCTCCAAATAAATGCTTAAAAGCAGCACTTCCACTCCAGTATTTACAGAATTTATTCAATTCATTTAAAGAACCTTTATAAATGAAAGGACAGTATGACAAAATGCAATCCTCACTGATTGCAAGCAATGCATTGCCAGTTATCTACTTCTATATTGCCAATTGTAAGCCTCCTTTACAGGTATAGTGAAAAAAACTCCACGTTCTCCATCTAAAGAACATGTCATATGATAAGTCTTCTCACTGGAACAGTACTTACATTTTTTTATATCCATTATATTACAGAAATGGAGGTGTTCAGTAATATAAATCTTTGTCATTCAGTTATATAGGTTCATAGGTTCATAGACAGGTACTAGGCTATCGGCCCAAGGGCCTAAGTAAGCCTAGCTAACAAGATTCCCTAACTTACACCACCCAAGAAAGTTATTTTCCTGCACCACTGTTGAGCAGAGACACAGAAGTGATCCCCGGGGTGTATTTCCTATTTTCCATCCACTCATCAAGATTTTTTTGAAGAGTGCTAATGAAGAACTTTGCTTGACATAGATGTGTAGCCTGTTCCAGAGTATGGGAAGTCTCTGGGACAGGAATCTATCACTCCGGCATGTTCTGTTTATTGTGGTGACGAGGTTTAGGTCCCTAGAGCGTGTAGCTTGGAGGGATGGGGATTTTTTTAGGTGCAGCATGTCCAACAGCTCTGGGTTTGACATAGCTTTATATGTTAGGCAGAGATCACCTTAGAGTAGGCGATATGCTATGGAGTAAAGCTGGAGTTTTTTGAGTCGGTCAGTGTAGGGCATTTGTTTGAGGCCAGTAATCCTCTTTGTGAGGTACTTCTGTGGCCTTTCCAGCTGCTGCAGATGTCTTGTGAGGTACATTCCAAAAGGGGCATTGTACTCTATAATGAGTCTAATGAGTGATGAGTAGAGGGGAACAATGATCTCTTTTTTCCTGGATGAGAACTCTTTTATGATGAGGTGTGCCACGTAGAAGGACTTCCTGACTACTGTGGCGATGTGACTATCAAAGGAGAGACTACTGTCCACCTGGGTCCCAAGGTCTCTTATCACACATTCGGTGTTAAGTAGATGCAGCAATCTACTGTGTGAACTATGTGGTAGTTCATGGGTACAGAGTTTTTACCAAAGGGGATGACACTGCACTTTTTGGCATTGAGCTTGAGGCCATGGCTCTGACATCAGGCATCTGTCTCAGCGTGGCCCTTCAATAGGATGTCCACATCATTTGGGGACTTGACTATGGCTCCTAGTTTGCAGTCATCTGCAAACTTCATTAGCCAGAGGCCTTCTGTGTTAGCCTGTACTTCAGAGAAGTAGATACCAAACAGGAGAGGTCCCAGGATGGAACCCTGTGGTACTCCACTTGTCACTGCTTTGAGGTCATATTTGGAGTCTGCAACTTTTACAGTGTGGGTTCTGTCAGTGAGCCAGTTGGCAACCCATCTTGTGACATAGGGATTTATACCTAGTTTAGTGAGTTTAGCTATAATTCCAGAATGGGGGATGGTGTCGAAAGCTTTGGCGAGGTCAAGATAGGCTATGTGAACCACCTTACCCTCATCTACAGCTTTGATGACTGCCTCAAAGAAGTCAATCAGATTCAGGAGGCATGATCTGCCTTTCACAAACCCAAACTGAATGGGATCCAGAGTTTGGAGGTTGCCAATGTCTTTGTTTATGAGTTCCATGATGATAAATTCTATGGCCTTGCAGACCAGGCTCGTCAGGCTAATAGGTCGATAGTTCCAGGATCAGTGGTGGCTCTCCCTTTGTGTAGTGGGATAACTGCTGCTGTGTGCCATTCAGTGGGAACAAAGCCTGATACGAGGCTATTATTGAACATGGTGCTTAAGTGGGGAGCCAGTTAGTTCTGAAGTTCATGTAAAACGCAGCCTGGGATGTTGTCCGATCCCATGGATGATGTGTTTTTGGCTTTGGAGAGTGCAGCTTTTACCTGCATAGTTGTGATAACAGGGACTGTGCATTCTTCCTGTATAGATATGGGCCCTTTAGGGGGTGAGGGGGGGTAAAGTTAGCACTGAACCTATCTGCCAGGATATTGGCAATATCAGTTGGTTCTGTAATTTTCGTGCCGTTGTGCTGTAACTCAGAGCAGATCTGGGTGTTGCCATCGAGATTCTTGACATAGCTATAGAATGCTTTGTGGTTGTCCTAAGAACTAGTGGCAATTTTGTTTTCGTAGCTAGCTTTGGAAGATCTTATAAGGGATCTTATAAGGGATATAGTACTATAAAGAAAGACAGTTGTTGCTTGTCTGGATTAATATATGATTGCAATGTTTTTCATTTTTATTTTTATGATTTTCCATTTGAAAAGGTTATAAATCACCCAGGCTGCCATGTCATTTTACCTGTTTTAACTTATCTAAGCATATGCATCTAAGTTTTCCCTATTTTTGCACTTCAGTGTTCCCACTGTTTTATGTAATAGCTTTGTCATGTCAGGTGGCCTAATAAGCAACATAGAAACAGAGAATATGATGTAGTCTCATCAAGGTGTATATATGAACTAGCTATTTGGAAGAACTTGTAGCGCATGACATGCAAGTCATGATCTGTCTCATTAGCATTAAAAGCTATGTACCTCATATGTAATTCCCTCCTTTTTTAAAAAAAATCCTGCATTCATCTATTTGTCTGTACATCTGCTTGACTTGCCAGCTACTTAGCCATATTGGATTTGAGGAAGTTCTCTTATAGGATGAAAGTGCACATAACTTAAAATAATCTACAACTATCCGGACAATGTAGATATATATATATATATATATGTGTGTGTGTGTGTGTGTGTGTGTGTGTGTGTGTGTGTGTGTGTGTGTGTGTGTGTGTGAGTGTGTTTATACACATTACCTTGCATTATATAATACACTGATTATTTGAAATTAACACTGACTCTGTACTAATCATGTTGTTGTATGCTATTCATATTAAATAAAACATTCAAGCATGTTCAAAATATATTTCAACAAATTAAATATTTCTGCCTTAGAAAAATTTTAACTCAGTAATGGCCTGTATATCTCTTTGTTTTCTTTTTTGATCACTTATACTTGTAGTTTATAATAGGATTGTCCTTTTGAAACAGCTTTTATGGCATATGGCATTCACTTGAATACACAACTAGATAGCTATATCTCTGAAAACTGACTACTACAGCTCTCACAATCTCAGCCTTCTTGTGACAGGGATGACTGTGTAACTCTTGGTTGCCTTTGCATTTGTTCTGTACAGTCTATGTGATGTTTGTCCTACAAAGCTTTCCATCCTACCACAACCAGTATTAAGGCCTTGTTTCAGATGCTTTACCAACAATTTCGGCTTTAGGCTGCAGAATTTTTAATGTCTTTTTATTGCTAGCTACTGTGATTCTAGCCTATAAATTGGTAGACTTCTTCAGTTTCTGCCATGAGAATATTTCTATCTCTACTCTGTTGTTAATTGCATTTCCTTTCCTTTTCACTTTATTGACTTTTTAAGTTGAGTTAGAGTTTGCTTTTCAGACTTGTGCCCATTAAAAACTGAACAGGCTAGAGACTAGCTGCCTACAAAGTAGTACTCCTGTATTCTGAAACTGTTAGATGGCAGTTCTCATAGCTTTGTTACACCTCTATCCATTGACATTTTTCAGGGTTTGGATAGTAGCCTCTAATTGCTCATTATACTGAGTGTAGTATGTACTGGGCATTATTTTGCACTCTCCACAAATGTTCTGAAATCCTGACTTAGGTGTCATTGATTATTGTCAGATATGACTATATCATGTATTGCCTGTCTCAAGTATATAGACTTTAATTCACTAGCCACACTTAATATCAGGTTTAACTGTCAGTTTGATTGTTTCATAGACCTTGGAATAATAATTCAGATATGTCAGCTGCATGGCGTATTTGAACAGGAACAAATCAATATCCAGGAAACTTTAAGGGCATTGTGGTACTGTTTTGGTCTATACTACAGGCAGTAGAACATCATGCAACTTGTTGTCTGTGAGTTGACACTCCTGGATGGTATATTATACATACTGTTTCTTTACATTTCATTGTTCCAGGAGTAATCCATGTCTCTTGTCATGCATTTGTTTACTTACTTGATTGGGAGCAATTATTTTGTTAGCTCATAATATAAAACCTCATTTCTTTGAAAGAAAAATATGACTGCATTTATTTAATTGCTGGTGTTTTTGATCATGCCATCCTTTTATTGTCAATTATTTCAGTAACTGCATCAGTGTATCAGTAACATCATATCTCTATTTTCTTTTAATTTTCTTCTGTCAATGGTAACTAGTGAATTACCCAAAGAATGCATAGTTCTTCCTCTAGCATTTCTGCATACTTCTCTATTAAAAACAGCTCTACTCAAAGTATCTGCTATGTGTAATTTCATGTCTAATTTCTATTTAACTTTCATGTCAATTTTTCAGAAATGAATTACAATTATCCTATCTTGGATATGTCTTGTACAAAGACATCTGAACATACTTGGCAAGTGGTTATGGTTAGTTTCCATATACATTTCATTATATATTTATGGAAATTTTCTCATCCATATACTAGTACTAAGAGTTTCATTTACATGTGCACATATTTCTTTGTTCTTCTGTAAATAGTCTTGAGCCACAGACAGCAGGATTTATCTCTCCTAAGATTTCAGCTCATACACCATCCTATCTACTTATAATAATAATTCATATTGTGCACTTAATACAGGAGTATCTATGTCTCATTACTTTTGCATTATAAAACTCTTTACCTGCTCATACCTCCACTTCTGGCTACAATTTGCCCTAATAACTTTCTCAGAAGCTTGTTTGTTTTGTTCATAATAATTATATAACCTGCAAGATATTGTGTCTCTCCTAGAAAACTATGTAGGACCTGCTTGTCTTCTGTCTTTAACATTTCTACGATGTATTCTGGTTCTTTCTACACCAGTTTTAAGTTAATTTAATATTACAAATTGGCTCATGACCGAGATATTTTAGACTACTTTTTTCTTTTGCATTTGCTCAAGAATAACTTGAATTTATGTTGTCTTTATTCAGCCCTTCCAAGCTCTTGCCATACTATTCTCATGTCTGATACTGCACTAATATATCATCATCAGTTATGTTTCCAAATCATCTATAGCATCACATGGCAACAACTCTTTGGAACAACTTTGATGCTGATGAAATACCAAAGAGAAAGTTTAAGAGATCTGTACCTGGTCAATGATATATTAAAATTTCAGACTATTGATCTTTATTTATATTTATCTGGCAGATATCCTGGCTTCCAGCTAGTATTACAAAGAGTTTAGCATTTGGCATTTTTGAACTTCAAGTAGAGAAATGGGTACTGCTCTCTTCATTACTTTGTTCAAATATGTGGATCAATGTATATGCAAATATTACATCTATTTTTAGAACAGAAACCACATTGTACAGTATATTCTGATTTCATTTACCTCTTGGTGATACCCATGCTTTCCATTGCCTTTAATTCCTGTTTTAATTTACTTCTGAAAACTAGTGGCACTTCCTTTTGAGTACAAATCATTTGTAGAACATCAAGTTTTTTTTGTGTATGACATCCTAATGCAAATTTAATGTGGGAACCTATATTTCTCACTTCTTCTGTATTTGTATCTATTACTTTGGTTTTGTTGGGTTTTACTATATTTCATTTATATTCTTAGATTCTATTTACAAGTGTTATTTTAGTGCAGGAGCTTTACACCCTGTGCCTCCACTGAAATGGGGCTTTTTCAGTTTCAATAAGACTGTCCCCGTAAACTACTATAAATAAATAAACTCTCTAAGTGTGGGAATTAGCATAGTCATGCAGCATACCCTTGATGTGGCATTGCACGGAATCTAAGATATCAGTATCTGCCTGGCTCTTTCTTTACACCTGCAGTCCTTGGTTTTACACTGAATTTGTTTTATAATTCTTAGCTTTTGACAAGCAACACAAGCTAAACTATTAGGCAAATTAACTTCTTTAAGTTGAAATACCTTTATGGCTTCTTATTATAGTGTTCTTATAGGTTCATAGGTTCATAGGTTCATAGGTTTATACTAGGCTATCTGCCCTAAGGCATTTATAAGCCTAGCCCAAATTATTGTGGCTTACGCCACCCCTTATAGAAAAAATACTGTGCCCATTAGTTTGTTGTGCCTCTGTCCAGCAGTGACACAGAGATGATTCCTGGGGTAAACCTACGATCTCCCATCCACAGGTCTAGATTTCTCTTGTGCAGAGTCAGCGAGGTGCTCTGCCTCACATGGACCGGGATTTTATTCCACAGCATAGGGAGTCTCTGAGTGATAAATCTATCCCTCCAGCACGTCCTATTTATATCCGTGCTAAGGTTTAAGTCGCTTGCTCTAGTGGTTTTGGTGGATTTGGATTTTTTGAGGTGGAGCATGTCCATTAATTCCGGGTTGGACATGGCCTTGTATGTCAGGCACATGTCACCTCTGAGCAGACGGTATGCGACTGAATAGAGCTGGAGTTTCTTCAATCTGGCAGCATATGACAGATTTTGGAGTCCCTTTATCCTTTTGGTGAGGAACTTTTGGGGTCTCTCCAATTGCTGCAGATGTCGGGTGAGATACATCCCGAATGGGGCATTGTACTTGATCATTGGTCTGATAAGTGAAGAGTACAGGGAACAATGACCTCACTAGATCTGGATGTGAATCCCTTCATGATCAGGTGGGCAATGTAGAAGGTCTTTCTAACCACTTTAGCAATGTGAGTGTCAAAGAAAGGCCACTGTCAACCTGGGTCCCCAGGTCCCTGATAACCTCTTCTGTGCTTAGTGGATTGCCACCTATATGGTAGCTTGGGGTTACCTTGTTTTGGTATGACTAAACATTTTTGGCGTTTAACTTCAGGCCATGGCTCTGGCACCAGCTATCTGTTTCCGTGAGTCCCTTCTGAAGGATATCCGTGTCCGATGCACTTTCCACTATGGCGCCCAGTTTGCAGTCGTCTGCAAACTTTGTCAAAAGTCCTCCCATGTTGGCCTGTACTTCTGAGAAGTAGATGCCAAACAATAGGGGGCCAAGGACCGAGCCCTGTGGAACACCACTTGTGACCGGCTTGGAGTCTGACACAGCGCCAGTCACTCTAACCCTGTGGGTTCTGTCCTTAAGCCAGTTTGCAACCCATCTTGTGACATATGGGTTTACATTTAAGCTGGTAAGTTTTTCTACAATACCCGAGTGGGGTATTGTGTCGAAAGCCTTTGCAAGGTCAAGGTAGGCTGTATGGACTGCCTTTCCCTCATCAATGGCCTTGGTGACTGTTTCGAAGAAGTCAACCAAGTTCAAAAGGCATGATCTTCCCTTGACAAAGCCAAACTGGGTCGGGTCCAATGTCTGCAAGTCCCCTATATCTTTGTTTATGAGCTCCATTATGATCCTCTCCATAACTTTGCAGACTAGACTTGTTAAGCTTATGGGGCGGTAATTACCAGGGTCCGTAGAGGCACCGCCTTTGTGGAGTGGGACCACAGTTGCCGCCACTCCTTGGGCACGTATCCTGTGGTAAGGCTGAGATTAAACAGCTGCCTTATGTGCGGGTTTAATTCCTCATTTAGCTCGTGTAGCACACAGCCGGGGACACCATCCGGTCCCATTGATGCTGTGTTTTTAGCTTTAGAGAGAGCAGCTTTCACCTGCGCATTTGAGATGTCCGGGAGGCTACACTCGGCTGGGATAGTTATCTCTCCTTTAGGGGAGAGGGGTGAAGTTTGCACTGAACCTGTCTGCCAGTATGTTGGCAATGTCTGTGGGTTCAGTGATTTTTGTATCATTTTGGACTAATTCTGAGCATATCTGGGAGTTTCCACCCAGGTTCCTAACATAGCTGAAAAAGGCCTTATGATTGTCCTTTGAATCCATGGCAATTTTTCTCTCAAAATTGGCCTTAGTTGATTTTATGAGTGCTCGTATTTTTTACTAATAATGATCAGGGGTGACTTCCCTTTTATGGATTTTGTTCTATCATGTAATAGCTTTCTCCTCTTATTGTAAAGTTTGTTAATGGATGGGGTCCACCAGACTGGACGTTTGCCCTTTGTGGAAAGAGTCTTGGTTTTATTTGGGATTGCCTGATCCATGCAGTCCTGGAGGTGTTCATAGAAGGCATTTGTAAGGGCTTCCAGCTTGGGTTGTGGTTTCCTCTGGCTCAGGGGCCTTGAAGGATACCACACCAGTCTTGAGTAGTGTGAAGTCTGCTTTAGAGAAGTTCTTCACTATGGTCTTTTGCTTGGGGTGGGGCGGATGTGGATTTCCAGTGAGATTAGTTTATGATCAGATCTCACCAATGAGGGATATACTTCGGTGTGGAGCATTTTGTCCCCATGTTTGTGACAATGAGATCTAGTATATTTTCTCCTCTCGTGGGAACAGTGACTAGCTGTTCCATGGCATTTGAATTTATGAACTCCAGGAACCGTTGGGCTAGAAAGTTAGGGCTTGAGTAATGTTCCCAGTCTATATTCGGGTAGTTGAAGTCACCCAATATGATGGTGTTTGGAGATACATTTATACCCTCCAGTGTCTTCAGGAAGGCTGTGTGGGGTTCCTGAGTTTGAGAGGGTGGCCTGTAGCATGCTACAATTTGTAGAGCAGTTTTGCCTATGGTTAGTTGCACCTGGATGGTTTCGCATTGCCACCAACCTGGAGGTGTGAGTATCCTTTATGAATATGGATACACCCCTCCTTTTGTGGTGTGGTCCGGGTTTGGGGCGGGCATGATATGAGGTAAAACCTAATAGTGCCGGGTGCTCTCAGGCGCCTTGAACCAGGTTTCAGTTACAGCACAGACATCGATGTTCTCCATACTGAGAAGGGCCTTTTGAGATTTAGACTTCTGGCATTGAGCAGCATTACCCTCAGTTTCTTCCCATTTTTGTTTTCTAGGGTGGTAGGTTTAGAATTTGAGCCTTGCCTAAAAAAGGCACTATGGGGGTGGCAAGAGCCTTAGCCAATATCCGGAATCCCAGGGTGACAGGTGTGGCTTGTCAAGCATGTCATCCCAGGCAGACAGACACTGGATCCCCTTTGAATGACACCAGACATTAAGCCAATTGTTAAAGCTGATCATCTTGTCTCTATATCTTTCTTGAGCTTTACAACTTTCATTCTTCTATCGACTTCTTTACAGCTCAAGAATTCCAGGGTGTTAGAGGTGAAGCATTTTATTACTGTGAATTATATCTGTTTGTACTTCCAAACACTTAAACTCTTGAAAGTAAATGCATTTATTCACTTGTTTGGATGCATTTATCTATTTCTTGTAAATATCTCTTCTATTCTGACATCACAACACATTAGAAAGTTTAGTAAGTAACATAGAGGCAGAGAAAATTGGCCATAGTTCCACTAATGTGTGCATTCATACTGATCTCTCTAGAAGAACTCAATGTGTAAATCAATGTATCTACCTCATTAAAGTTATTTACCCCATATTAAACAGTCTTTGTTCAGATCAGTTGTTTGCCAAACAGTATTTCATTAATTACTGTTTGGTAGCTTGGAAAACTATGGTGACTGTGGGTAGGCCTAGAAGAAAATATTAAAAACTTGCCTCCATGTACCACCTTACCAATATGTATTAATACTAACCCTAACCCTGCCCCTAATCCTAACCCTACCTCTGTACCTTACCTTAGAAAAACACTTTCCATAGCATTAACGGTATTCAGACAAATTATACCTGAGTCTATAGTGGTGTTTTGGTGAATGGATCACAAATGGAAACTCTTTCCTTTTCTAATCTTTTTCTTTTTTTTTTGTATGTTGATTTTTCAAAATGCTAGCATTGATTACCTGCATTTTGATGCAGATATATAAAAATAAGTATAAAAATTAAACTACAAGGACTACTGGAACTCACTGAGCATCAAAGTTACTGCCTGATCTGAAGAAGTTCTGTTAAGGTTCATAGGTAAGTATAAGACTAGTTGCCATTGGTGGCCATTTTAAGCCTAGGCAGTTTTCCATTTTGTACTCAAATTAACCTATCCTATTTAGTTAAAGACTTGACTTCCTATGGTCGATAATTATATATTACCCCTAATGAGAATAAATGCTATTATACCATAGATAATTTAAGGGGCCCCATGCATGGGATGAAGCATTTAGGAGCTAACTCTGTCCATTAGGAGTACTGGGGCAATCCTGGGGTAAATATTCTGTTTTCCATCCATGGATTCAAGTTGAATTCGAATATGAACAGGGATGAGCTTTGTTTTAAGTGGATAAGGCATCTGTTCCAGTGCAGCTGTAACCTCTGTGAGATATACCTGTCCCACCATTTTTTGATGTTGTTAAACAGGTTTAGCTTTCTAGACTGAGTACTTCTGATACCATTTGACTTGCTAATATGCAGTAAAAACATCAGTATTCAATTGGAGGATGCCTTATATGCCAGACACAGGTAATCTCTTACCAGATTGTAGGATACTGAGTATAGTGACAGGGCTTTGAGTTTGTCAGTGTAAGATTTGTTGTTTAGGCCTTGTATCCTTTAGTCAAAGTCAAAGTAAGCTTTATTGTCAATCAGATATACACAGCAGTGCAAGATGAACAAAATTATATTACTTTGGTCCCTGTGCAAGACATAACAATGAAAACATATTTTGAATGACAGTAAGACTAATGCATATACAGTAATAATTAAAATATTAACAGCACAATAAATGACCACAATCAGACAGGAAGACATTAGACAGCATTATACTAGTAGGTTTTGCAAGATTATGACTTCACATTGTGACTGCTTAGAATATTGCACTTCATCAGTTGTAGCATGATATATTCTGATGTTCATATTGCACATGTATGGAGTGGTGATTCACTCCTGACTATTGCACATTCTGGAAGTACTAGCATAAGAAATCAGGCTAAATGTACCAGTTATTGAAGCAATTTTCCAGAGTGATTACTATAGCCGATACTTCATAGCAAGTGGCATATTAATCTAATTTTTCGCTGTCATGCCTGGCGCTCAAGTTCAGCAGTCTTATGGATAGAGGAAAGAAGCCCCTTTTCAGTCTAGATGTTCTGCGGTGTATGCTGCAGTACTGCCTGCCCAAAGAAAGGCAGAAGTACATGCCATGGGCAGGGTGAGTGAGATCGTTGATTATCTTCCTAGCCCTTCCCCACACAATGAATCTTATGCAGATTATCCAAGGATGGAAGCGATGAACCAATGACTTTTTCCTCTGTCCTTACTATCCTCAGGAGAGCCTTGCAGTCAGATGCTTTGCAGTTACCATACCAAACTATGATGTTATTTGAGAGGATGCTCTCGATGGTCTCCCCTGTAGAAGGCTTTGAGAATGGACTGAGACAGGTTTGCCTTCCTCAGGAAGTGCTGACGTTGTTGTGCCTTCTTCACTGTGTAGCTAATATGAGTCAACCAGGATAGGTCATCAGAGATGTGTACCCCCAGGGACTTGGTGTTTTTGACTCTTTCCACTGCCACCCTCTTAATTTCCAGAGGTTGCTGTATCTCCTGACTCCTCCTGAAGTCACTATTAATTCTTTGGTCTTGCTTACATTTAAGGCCAGATTGTTACTGTTGCACCAGCCTATCATATGCTCCACTTCATCCCTTCAGTCTGTTTCCTCACCATTTCTGACAAGACCTACAACAGTGGTGTCATCCACAAACTTGATGATTTTGTTGGATTCATGCTTGGCCATGCAGTCGGCATCAACAAGGTGAACAATAGAGGACTCAAGACACAGCCCTGAGGGACACCTATGCTCAATGTAATACTGATTGAACTATTTCCCACTCATATTTTGTGGGGTCTGTTGATGAGAAAGCCCGGTATCCAGTTACATAGGGGGGTGTTGATGCCCAGATGGATCAGCTTCGATATCAAATTCTAGGGGATGACAGTGTTAAAGGCAGAACTAAAATCAATGAACAGCATTCTGACATAGCAATTCTTGTTCTCTAGATGTGCCAAGGAGTCATGAAGTGATATAGCTATAGCATCAGCCGTGCAGCTGTTAGATCTATAAGCAAACTGTAATGTACCCAGTGTTGCAGGTAGGCTTGAAGAGATATAGTTCTTGATCAACCGCTCAAAACACATCATCACTGTTGATGTAAGAGCAACTGACCAGTAATCATTTAGGCTTGTCAGTTGGGATTCTTTGGGTAAGGGAATGATTGTCGTATTTTTGATATCTTTAGTAATGCATATATGTGGGTATTCCAGTTGTTGCATGTGTCTGGGCAGTGGAATTATATTCAATGACTAGCCTAATGTAGACTTAGCAAAGGGGGACAATAACATCCCAAGATCTAGACCAATACCTTTTTATATAAGCTGTGCAGTACAGAAGGATCTTCTTACAACAATGGACATATGTTAGTCAAAACATAGGTAATTGTCCACATAAGCTCCCAAATCCTGAACATCCCGGTTAACTCTTAGGAACATATTGTTAATGTTCCATGGGTCAGATGACTTCCAAAAGGATACAATAATATATTTTGTGGCCTTTCGTTTTTTCCCATGATTTTGACACCAGTTATTTATTTGGGAGAAACCTTCTTGCAGGACGGCTAAGTCATTTGGGGATTCAGTGACTCCATCCAGCTTGCAGTCTTCTGCAAACTTAATCAGCCAGAGCTATTTGGTACTGGCTTTTACTTCAGAAAAGTAGATGCCAAACAGGAGAGTCACCAGCACAGAACCCACTGATAACTGGTTTCTTTGTGGAGGTGACTTCCCCTATTTTAATTTCCTGCATCCTATCTGTGACCCAGTTCAGAATCTGCCAGGTGACAAAGGAGTTTATTCTGAGTTTATTTATCTTTTCTACCCTGCATGAGTGGGGAATTATGTCAAACATTTTGGTCAGGTCAAGATATGTGGTGTGTACCATTTTGCCTTCATCTATTACTTTGGTGACCTATTCAAAAACCCCACTAGATTGAGTAAGCATGATGTCCCTTGTTAAATTCAAACTGAGAAGGGCCCAGTGATTGGCGCCTCGCTATGTCCTGATTGCTTAGTTCCATAAAGAGTCTTTCCATGGCATTGCATATGAGGCTGGCAAGACTTATGGGTCTGTAATTGTTTGGGTCTGTGCTTATGCAGAGGAATGACTGTAGCTGTTCTCCATTTGCTGGCACAAAAACCTGTATAGAGGCTGAGACTGAACAGTACTATAAGGAGGTTTGACTAAATCATGCTTCACGTTATTTAAGATGCATCCAAGAGAGATTATTGGGACCCATCAATGCGGTATTTTTAGCTTTTGATAGCAGTTCTGGGACTTGGTCTTTTATGATAGCTGGAGGTGAGCCAGTTTCAGGCATATCTTGGGAACAGATGGAGGGAAGGGAGGATAAAATTAGAGCTAAATTTATGAGAGAGTAGGTTCACTATATCTTCAGCCTCAGCATAGATAACATTATTCACAATCAGTTCAGAACATTTTTGCACTGTGCATTTGAGATTATGAATATAATTAAACAATGTCTTGTGATTGTCTTTGGCTTGAATAGCTGTTTTAGCCTCAAACTTGGCTTTTGTGGACTTTGTCTCAGTCACTACACAGATATTAATGTCCTCCAAGGTGAGGACTTGTGGGGAGTCAAGTTTCTTGTTTAGGCTCCTAGCATTCATCAGTAACACCATCATGTTTTCCTTTGCTTGTTTCATTATGTTGGTAGGCTTATCAGATTTATCTATTAGTTATTTAATATTTTTTTTTATTTCTGAATAAAGAAGTATCAATTTTGAAATAAGTTATAAATGTGTAATTACTCTGAAGTCTCAACTGAGGCTGGTTGCAGTTCATGGTTCTTTTTTTCCTGGTTTTAAGGAGGCTCAACCATCAACTTAGATTCTCAAGAATTACTAGTTTTCCCTGTGTTTTTTCATTAAGGATTGGAGACATCTTATCTTCTAAGGCTAGAAAACTATTCAAGTGTGTGTGTGTGTGCGTGTGTGTGTGTGTGTGTGTGTGTGGGGGGGGTCTGTTTCACATAATCAAACAACATTTTGCTGAAACTCTTTTTGCAGAGAAGAAAAGAGCAAATGTTCAATAAAGCAAACGGTCAAATCAGCAAAAAATACCATAGGGGAAAAAAAGCACTTGGCCACCTTACATACGAAACACACACCACAGTAAGTCAAACCCACCCTACCCCCCCTTAACTATATATACCAACTCCTAGATCACACTACAGTTGGGAAAAGGGCAGTTTCCTAACATTGGCCAACTCCTTCCTTTCCAAGTAGAATTCTTTGCTGATGTGAACATTCGCTTTATTGAACGTTTGCTGTTTTTGTCTCTACGAAAAAGAGTTTTGGTGAAGTGTGATTTGATTATGCAAAGTAAACCCATACACACAAATAAATAAATATATATATATATATATATATATATATATACATATATATATATATATATATATATATATATATATATATATATATATATATATATATATATATATATATATATATATATACACACACACACACACACACACACACACATATATACATCTGTGTGTATGCATGTATTAATGTCTACATACTTGATCATAGACAAAGGGATAAAAGAAAATATACAGAATGTAACTAGACTGACTAAGAAATAATGAAAAAAAATAATGAATGGAAAACATTACTGACATTATAAGGATTTATTTATTTTATCTGTTTATTTATTAAGCTACAAAACCAAAATGTCAAACATTATGGTTGCTGTTAGTGTGAGGGGGATGGTTGGGTTTGAGTTAGGGTTAAGGTTAGGGATCCAGTTAGGGCAGTGATTAAAGTTAGGCTTAGTATACAAAAGTAATCCTGCTGTAGGGGGACTTCACCCATTAAAACGGCCAAGACTACTTAAAAATTAATAAGTAATGAGTAGAACCTGCTTGTGTTTGGTTTTGGATACTTAAAAATTCAGTTTATTACATAAAGGCAAAATTAACTTAATGGTCTTCTAAGAAAAAAAAAACTGTTTTGCGTTTTTACTAAAAGCACAGCAGGTACCTTTAACAAAGTCTTAGTCTGTTTTTTTTATTTTTCATTTTTGTAGGTTTCTTTGGATTCCTCTGCCTAGAACAAGTTCAAGTCTTTCATTTCAGGGTTTTCTTAACTGTGGCTGAGTCTCTTTCAGAGCTGTTGCTGTAGACACCAGGTCTCCTCTTAAAAAGGGCAGATGCCTTCTATTTGGGCTTTTGCTATCCTCCTTTTATATTGCATTCACTAGCTCATTAAGCAAACCTGCCCTCACTAGTACAGCCAAGAGTTTCTGTTCTCAAGAAACAAGCATAAGTTCACAGAAACAATACTCTTTTAAAGAAACATCACCCTATTTACAACAACCTCACCATAATACTGCTATTAACATTGGTGGTGATTCAGGAAAAGAGCTCAGTGTTCAAGGTAACAGCCTACTGCAGGTGAGTCAATTACTGCAATGGTGATAAAATGTGATTCAGAGACAGCTGTAGCCATTGCGAGAAAGACTTCATTTTTACCTCTTTATTATGTCTCTGGATTAATGAATACCATAATCCAGAGCAAAGGAGAAAAGTGAACCAGTTCAACTGTAGCTCACTGCCAAATTTATTCAAAATAAAAGATGAAAAACATATGAGATCAAGCGCTTTCACCTGGATCAGTACCAGGCTTTTTCAAGATGAGTTTGCACTCACAAAAACACAGATTTATATACTACAAGTAATAATATCATATGATCAAATGTGTTAACAGCTTAGTTGATAGACAAATAAATTAATAGGCAAATACATTGTTAATTGGTAACCTAGTGCAAACAGAGCCACTGAGCCATGCTCTTAAAAAAATGGAAGCCATGCAGTGATAAAAACACTTATGTAGAACAATAAAATGTTAAAAAACATTAAGAAACATTGATAAACATTAAAAAACATTGAAAAACATTAATGCATCATTAATCAATCCTAAAAATCTTTTTTTTTTTAAATCTATGTTAAAGTGGGTAAATGAATAAATAGAACCTATAAAATCACAGTGTGTGTGTTCAATACACTTTATGCAAAAAATGCCTACAAAAAGTGATGAAATTTATTAGCTGATAAATAAATAAAACTATCTTTTGTATAAAATGGACTCAGCCATAAAAACTGTAGTTTTATAAATTATAATTTTATAATTTATAATTTAGCCCTTCTTAATTTAAGGACACTAGCAATGCTGACACTGTCATTCAGGTCTGGGGGTTTTGTGGCATTCAGTTTAAGTTGCCACAACAGCTCCTTATACTCAAGCCGGGCCTCCCAGTCCCCTCCTCTACTGTCCTGCAGAACTTGCTCTAAAACCATAAATCTCAACTGCATATTAGGACATGTGCCAAGATGTTTGTAGAAAGCATTAGTGTCCTTCTTTTTAGAAATTTCATATAAATGCTCATAAATCCTTCTTCTAAGGGTTCTCTTGGTTTTACTCACATAGAAACTACAGCATTGTATACAAAAACCCAAATACACAACACCCTTCACCCCACAGTTATAGTAATATTCAGCCCTAAATTTAAATCTTCTTGATGGGATGAATAATACACTATCATTTACCACATAGGTGCACTGCTTGCATGCTCCACAACTGTAGGTCCCAGATTTGGGGCAAATTCACTTCCCACCTACTCTAGGTTTCCCTTCAAATAACCCTTTGAGATTCCTGTCCTTCCTTCTAACAAAAGAGGGACACTCATTGATTATTTGCTTGAGCGCTTCATGCTGTTTCAGAATAGGCCAAAATCTTAAAGTTGACTGTTCTACCTGGGAAGAATCCTCCGAAAAAGTGTACACAAAGCTATTGTGAGAATCAAACTTCCCCAAAGATTTTGAACCAATATTCTGTGTTGTCCCTTTCCCCAACAAAGGGGAATATGTCTCTGGATTGCAATCGAGCTAACACTAGCATTGTCAGACTTGAAAGAGGTAATGTTCTCCCTAGTGACCCATGCATCCCCACACACGCATACACATTCAGAGACCAGAACACACACACTCAAGCACATCTGCAAACACACAAGCTCACAAACACACACACACACACACACACACACACACACACACACACACACACACACACAGACACACACCTCCACCCGTCACCCTTTGCAGAGGATAGATATGGATGTATCCATACATAAAAAAATGTGTGTGTGTGTGTGTGTGTGTGTGTGTGTGTGTGTGTGTGTGTGTGTGAGAGTACTTGGATAGACAGACAGATAGATAGATAGATAGATAGATAGATAGATAGATAGATAGATAGATAGATAGATAGATAGATTCTCTCATTGAATGAGGAAATGTTGCATTTAGGTGCTTGGGCAGACACATACAAACTAGTGAAGGGGTTGCTGGGAAAAATGTTTCCTTTTGGTTCTTGTGCATACATGGTCAAACTACTGAAGAAGTTGTTGTGGAAAATGTTTATTTTTTCTTAAAAACATCTTTATTGAATTATAACTTGTGAGATAGATAATCTTATATTTATACAAAAGTAATCAAATCATATTAACAAATTTACATTTACAAACATTATACATCACTTATGTTGTTATATATCATATAATCTAAACAACATTACACAAATTATTCAACTCCTAACTTCTCTTAAATCATTGCAGTTGGGTGACCTCCAGGTTTTTCTGCAGTTAGGTGTCAAATATTGCTTGTTTATATTTCCATTAATAATTCCAAAATCATGCTACTATGAAGAAGTAAAATATCTTATCTTAAATCTTACAAAATGGCAAATATAACTGTATTGATATTTGACATCTGCCTAATGCAGGTAAACAAAAATTAATCATTGTTCATATGTTTGTTGTTCATATAGTATTTTTATATTAGGAATAAAAAAGTCCACACAATCAGCAACATAAAGAAGAAGCAGGAATACCGATAAACAACCACAAAAATGAATCCAAACCATATCCCTGCCGTGAAATTTCACAAATGAGGCAACCAAATTAAAAACTCGAAGCAGTTTATTACACTGGTAAACACAAAAGTTCCGCAACAATACACAATTAAAATTGAGTTGAGTTGAGTTAAGCGCTTTCACGTAGGTTCAATCCCAGGCTTCCTCAGAACAAAGCATCATGAGCCACCAATAGGCTTAAATAACAATTCCCCCATCATGTGACCCAGCCCAATTCCCAATTGCTTAAAAAAAAATATATATATGTATATATATATATATATATATATATATATATATATATATATATATATATATATATACCCAAAAGTATATATATGTGAAATGCTGTTGTTAAAAAAATAATTGCTGTTTAAACCCCACATCTAAAATTCAATACAATAACAGAGGCCTAGGACTAACTAGATCTTATAACAAATGTTACCCCATCTATAAAAAAGCAACCTTAATTAATATATATATATAAAATCTGCTTCCTAAGTCAAAAAGATGAAACAACTTGACATTAAAATCTCAAAACCTATATAATTTATTACAGATTGTCTGAAAAGTGTGTAGTAAAAAGAATGGTAGCCCTCTATAAGGCACAAGGCCAACCATAATACAAAATGTGTGTGGAGGGAGTGTATATCTATAACCTAGCTGCCCTCATTTTAAGCACACTGCTAATATTAATGTGGTCATTCAACCCTGGGGCCTTCCCTGCATCCAATTTTAGTTGCCAAAGCAGCTCTCCATATTCTAGTCTTGTCTCCCAATGCCCTCCCCTGGGGTCCACTTCCACTTGTTCTAAAACAAAAAACTTAAGCTTCATATTGGAACACATGAGGGAGTGTTTAAAAAAGGCATTGGATTCCTTCTTAGTTCTTACGTCATAAAGATGTTCATAAACCCTTCTGCCCAATTGTCTTTCCATTTTTCCAGTATAGAAACTAAAACAATTTGTGCACATCCCTAAATAAACCACTCCGTGGGATTTACAATTAAAATGTCCCTGGGCTTTTACATGAAACTTTCTAGGGGAAATGTAAATATAATTCATATCAAACATAAAGGGACACTGATGGCAAGAACCACATTTAAAGGTACCACTCTTTTTGTTTAAACCAGTGGAGTGTTCCTTGCTTGCCCTTTCTAGATGTTCTTTCAAGTTAAGATCCCCCCTTCTAACAAACTTTGGGTGGGGGGTATATGTTCTGAAATTTCGTCATTAACCCTCAAAACATACCAGAATTTATTAATAACTTCTTCTGTCATATAAGATGTTTCAGTGAAGATATGAATAAATGTACCTGGACCAAAGTCATTGTCGATAGTGGACACAGTATTGATGTCAATACCATTCCCTATAAGTGGGAAATATTTACTTTCCCTATTTTTAATAACCTCTTCAGCCTGCTGGTTAATAAGTTCTTCAGGGTACTTCCTTTCTAAAAACAGGCTTTTAATATAACCTATTTCATCGATGAATTCATCAAACTTGCTTGTCATCCTTGAAGCCCTTATAAATTGACCCTTTACAATCCCCCTTTGTTGATACATAGGATGTCCACTATCAAAATGAAGATAACTGTTAGAAAATGTCTTCTTCCAAAATAGTCTAGACTGAAAGCAATTATTTATAGAGTGCTTATATAAAGTGATGTCCAAGTAGTCTAATGTATTGTCCCCCACATTAATGGTGAAACTCAGGAAGTCCGTTGTCTGGTTGATATAAATAAAAAAAAATTTAATTCATCCTGAGTCCCCTTCCATAATACACAGATGTCATCTAAAAATCTATTGTAATAAACAATGTATTTACTCCATTCAGATTCAAAATGGGGTAACATTTGTTATAAGATCTAGTTAGTCCTAGGCCTCTGTTATTGTATTGAATTTTAGATGTGGGGTTTAAACAACAATTAATTTTTTAACAACAGCATTTTACATATATATACTTTTGGGTATATATATATATATATATATATATATATATATATACATATATATTTTTTTCTAAGCAATTGGGAATTGGGATGGGTCACATGATGGGGGAATTGTTATTTAAGCCTATTGGTGGCTCATGATGCTTTGTTCTGAGGAAGCCTGGGATTGAACCTACGTGAAAGCGCTTAACTCAACTCAACTCAATTTTAATTGTGTATCGTTGTGGAACTTTTGTGTTCACCAGTATAATAAACTGCTTTGAGTTTTTAATTTTGGTTGCCTCATTTGTGAAATTTCATGGCAGGGATATGGTTTGGATTTATTTTTGAGGTTGTTTATCGGTATTCCTGCTTCTTCTTTTTCTTTTAGTATTTTTATATTGTCACAAATGTTGTGTTTTTTCTAAATATCTCAGCAACAAAATAGCACAGACAGAACTGCTTAGTCTCATAGTAAAGCTCTCAGCTGGATGAACAAAATGCTGCTGAGATTATGTGTGCCATCTTGAGTGATTCCTGAGATATTGTGAGTTGTTTACAAAATATTACAAACTTAATAGTTAACTGTGTGTACTGTGTCTTATAAAATCCAGTTTAAGACCTAGATCCTAAAGAATGCTACCACTATAAAAATAGTTTGTGCTGAAGTGTTTGCCATTTACACATCTTTATTAACCACTATGGTTCTCGAGATATGAACATTTGTATGAAAAATGACATAATTTGATTATATCAAAAAGCTAAGGCTCCACCCATTGGAAGTTAAAGTGAAAACTTCCAGATCTCCCTTGGAGGGGAATGAGTTAAGCCTCATTCCTCCTCCAAAAGATTTTTCTGCATGTATTGTTCCCACTATTTTCATATTTTTTATGCAATTACTCCTACCTTTTTTCTAAAGATAACATTTCCTGTGCTTTAATCTCTGTTACAATATTCACTACTTCAAGTATGGTTGGTTTAAATTTTGATTTCCAGTTTCTAGTAATTTCATTTTTGGTATCCACTGAATTGAACTTAATAAGACCTTACTATGTATGGGCAATTCATATCAATCACAGCTTAAAAAACTAATTTCTTAGTTACACTCATTTGTTTGCCCAATAATCCTGAGAGAGCATTCTGTAGGGATTTTTTAAACTCGGTTAATACATTGTATTCCCAGAATATATTTGCCAGTTATCACTTTCTTCCACAACACACCTCCAACATTTGCCATCTGCCCAAGGAAAAAGTCTTTGGAGTCTGCTTGGGGTATAAAACTATCTATGCACACTTTCAGGCAAAACTCCTAAAGCTTCTAGATTTTGTTGCATATCTGGGAGCGATAAATATTCCCATTGTTTACCTGTGAATTGCGTTTCTGATCTTTCTCTTCCAAATCTTTTCTAACCTATTCAGATTGATTCCTATAGTTATCAAGCAACATTTTATATGTTCTACTAATTAACCTTTTTTAACAGCAGCTTCTATTCTAGATTCATTTAAAAACTCAACCAGTGCAGGTCTTCATTTAGGGTTCACACATCCCTTTCTCTTTACTTATGCACTGATATCACTCCATGATAGGGAAGGCAATCACTAGCTTGCAATCCAAATGTCTTCTTGGCCTCTTCCCCTTCTATTACCTTTCCTCTTCTCATTATTTGTTACCGACACCTGGGTGCCTTTGCCATCTTTCTCCAGTAAATTCCAGCCCCCTCTTGTCTATTCTCTGTACCCCTAATTGCAGTCATCCATATTGGCAGAATCTCATGTTTCTACTCCCATGTTGTCTTAGTTCTTACTATACTTTCTGCTACTTTATTATTCTCCTTAAGGATCTGTGCCCAAAATCCCATTCTTTCCTTATTTCAAGGATCCCCCTCCCACTTCATCATCATCTCTTTCCTCTTTGAATTGTGGCTTTCTGCTTGTTTTATGTATAAGAGCCTTAAATGTGCAACTCTAAAATAACCCCTCAAATCAAGTAATCCTAAACCTCCTTGTTGTATTGGGAGGATCAACTTATCCCACTTGACTCTTGTCTTTTTCCCCTCCCAAATAAAATCCTTCAACTCTGTATCAATTACTATCCACAACTTCTCTCGTTGATAAAATATATCTCTAACCTGTGTGTAAAACTAAAGGGACTAAAAACATGTTTACTGCTTGTATCTTGCTAACCATATCCATGGGTTAGAGCTTCTAGTTTCACAGTTTTTGTATTGTCTTTTGTTTGGTGTCTTCTCGCATATCCTTAGCTGCCATAACCAAATTCTTTTTAATCCATACTCCTAAATACTTCATTTTATCATGTCCCCATAAATATGGGTATTGCTGAACCAATTCATGTGTGGGTACATAGTTTATAGCTATAGCCTTTGTTTTATCTTCTTTAATTTTATATATCTCAAAAAACCCAGAACTGTTTCAAAATATTCTACAACACTGAGATGTGCTTTTCTAGTTCCATCAGGTATAAAATAATACCATTTGCGATTTTTATTGAACACCATATCAAGTTTATCATTGAATTTCTGACTCCCTTATTTTCTTTGTCAGTGGTTGTAAATGTAACATAAATAGCAAAGGGGAAAGAGGATAGCCCTGCTTGATTCCTCTGTTTAAACACAAGTAATCAGAGAATCAACCTCTCACTTTGATTTTTGTCTCTGATCCCTCATATATCCTCTCATATATCCTTCTAGTTAACCTTATTATTGTATCAGAAAATGCAAAATTTTCCATAGCCCTACTTATAAAATCCCTGATTGCTCTGTTGAATGCTTTATCTGGATCAAGACCCACCAACAGCAGTGGTATTTTCATATATTCTGCTTCCCTCTGGATCATCATTGTTCTGATAATGTTGTCAAATATTTTTCTCCCCTCCACAAAAATCACATAGGTCCACATCTATCAATTTTGGCATCACCTTTGCCATTTTTAGCCATTATAGCCATTTATTTATATTTATTTACATTTTGTAACCGGGTAATGTCTGACTGGGCTAAAAATCAAGCCCGTTTTCAGTGGAGACCCGGAGAGAAAAGCTCCCAAAGAATAAAAGCAAGTATACATTGTTTAAACAATGAGTATTGCAAAATTCCAGTATTACAAAGATTTCTATGAAAGTATATATAGAAAATATAGTAAGAGTAAAAAAACAAGTTTATACAAGGTTCAAAGAGTTACACTTCAAGCCATAAAAAAAGAGACAAAATGTAATATCAACCAGACAACAAGTTAAACAGACAATATTGAGTTACATAAGTGGAGAGACAGTAGACAGGAAGTTTGTATGCTTAGCCATGGGTAGTGCAGGAGAATATCCAGTGACTGAAGAAATAGTTTAAAAAGAGCTGTTTGAAGCTACAGGTATTGGTTATAGATAGTAAATGCTGGGGAAGGGAATTCCAAGTTTTGGCTATTGAGTAGCTGTATAAAGAAACACCATAAGCGTTGTGGGTTTAGACAACTTTGGGCAAGCTTCAGCAGACCTAAGTGAGGTAAGGATGGAATAGGGTTGTACGAGGTTAGATAGGGCTGGGCAATAGCTGGGGTTATGAATAATGGAGTGGGCTACTATTAGTGGTTTAGGGCTAGTAAGTTGGGAGTTCAATCCAGTTTAGTTTCTGAAGGCTATACAGTGGTGAGCTCTATGGGGAAGGTTCATGGCAAATTTGGTAATTTTATTATAGCAAGCTTCTAGGCTATTCAGATTAGATTTTCAATAGTTTGTGAAGACTTGAGAACAATATAGAAGAGCGGATAGTAGGTGAGTTCTGGCAGTTGTTATTCTAGCATAGTAAGAAAGATACAGTTTAGCCCTGTATACAGCACCTAATTTAGTGTGGACTTTTTTGATTGCTGAAGCAATGTGTCTGTCAAATCTTAGGTTACAGTCTAGAGTAACACCAAGGAGTTTAGTATAGTTGACAGGTTCGATTTTTGTACCATTAGAGGGAAAGATAGAGATATGGTTTTGTTGGTTTTTATTAGAAGAGTTAGCAAATATCGTAAGTTTAGTCTTGTTGGATTTAGAATCAGTTGGTGGTCAGAGAGGTAGTTTTCAATGTTATTAAGAGCAGTCTGGGACTTTGCTTGCAGTTCATTTATTGAGGGGGCAGAGCAAATAAGGGATGCATCGTCTGCATATTGAATGATATAGGCAGGTGATGATGCAGTATAGAGATCATTGGTGAATATAATAAAGAGTAGTGGGTCTAAGATGGAGCCTTGAGGGATGCTGATGGAGATGGGCAAAAGAGGAGATAGTTTATTTTCCCATATGGTGGCTTGTTTATGGCTGGAGAGGTAGCTATGGAACCATTTAAGTGTACTGGAACTAAAATTTAGAGAGGCATTTTTGTTTAGGAGTATTTTATGAGATACAGTGTCAAAGGCTTTGGACATATCAAGGAAGGTGGCATATCAAGGAATATGGTTATTGTTTTTGAGTTGGTTAACAGGATTGTTGAAACTTAATAGAGCAGTGTTGGTCCTGTGTTTGGGGTGGAAGCCATGCTGATTATATGATAGGAGGTTATGTGTTAGAAGGTGGTTTAGAGTCAGTTTATGTAGGCATTTTTCCAAGATTTTGGCAAGTGGAGAAAGTATAGCTATAGGCCTATAGTTAGAAAGGTTGGTAGAGGGACCTCCTTTTTGAAGGGGTATGACATGAGATATTTTCCAAAGCAGAGGGCCATACTGTTCAGTGATAGACTGGTTAATAAGAATAGATATAAATGCTTTATGATCATGGTTTAAAATTGAAATGCACCTACATGAAGCTGGATCAGATGGATGTTTACTGTTTTTGGTATTACAGCCACCACAGCTTTTTTCTATGATGGTGATGCCCCCACCTTTTAAAATATTTTTCGACAAATCCTTCTAGATCATTGTCACTTTCTTCCTTACTAGTTTCCAAACTTCCATCAAAATACAATCTGTTCCTGAAGACAAGACTTTCCTTTAGATTGGTCATACATTAACATTTTTATCTCATGTCCTTCTGTTTTAGCTGTTAATTGTTGAGCCTCATCTACCTTGAACCATGGTATATTTAAGTCTTTCATAAATATTTCCATTTATGCTTTTTCTTGATTCCCCGCTTCTTTATTTTATTCAAAACTTCATAAAAGTTCTGATATATATATATATATATATATATATATATATATATATATATATATATATATATATATATATTTAATACCTCTACAGGATCTCTGGGTATTTTTCTTGTTATAGGCTCCCTGTGTTTGGCAAGAACCATTTCTATTTTCTGATGCCTAAGTCATTGTGCCAACAGTTTTTGTGCTCTAGAGTGTTTATCAAAAAACAGTTATTTAACAATTGCTAAATTCATGCATGTTATCCAGGTACTGCCTTATTTTCTCTTTAGCACTTTGTAATTGCAGCTATTCTTCTTCTGTAAGACTCCTCTTATTTTGTAATATCTTTGTCAGCCCCGCTAAATAATTCTTATTACTTTTAAACCAGATCTCTTTTTCATTTTATCACACTCTCTGGCTATAACTTCTGGTGTACTTTTTAACTTCCATAATAACTCCCAGATAATTTCCACTACCGATTCCTTAAATTCCTCCTGTTTTAACTGGTAGGTGGGGAAGCACCAGTGTCTCATCTTTACTAATTACCCTGCATTTTTATCTTAGTAATTATTGGCAGGTAGTCTGAAATACTTATTCAAGGTGTATCAAAGCTCTCAATTAAATAGGCATGTTCCTGTGAAATATAATCTGTCAAGTCTGGCCCAGTCATTGTACCTTGGAAGTAATATGTAAATTCTCTCCAAGTTCCTACTACTGAATTCATGTCTTTCATACCAAATATTATCATAAATTTCTTCTACCTTATTTTGTTATATTTTCCTTTCTAAGACCCACCCAGATAGATCCTCATTGTTGCAAATCAAACTCTAGTCCCCACCTATAAGTAGCATTCTCTCCTGACAGTGGATTATTTCTCCCACAAAAAATTTAAGCTCCAAAATTGTAGTTTCGTGTGGAATATAAATACATGCCAGCATAATCCTCATCCCTTGCCAGTAGCCCCTTACTACTACAAATCTGCTATTATTATATTTTGTTCCCTCTTCTATCATTATTGGAGCTCCTCTAGCAATTAGTATAAGTAATCCTCTTTTCCTTTGTCTCTGAAATTCTGCAGAATATCCATCCTGAAATCCATTCTTTATCAAATTTACAAATATGTCTCCGGTAGCAATACTATTTGGAGTCTTCATGTCTTAATATGACTAAGGATCCTTTCCTTTTGTTCTATACCTGTGAGGCCATTCACATTCCAAGATAAAATGGAAAGGGTTGCCATTATGCTAAGAAGTCATTATTCCTACCTATTATTTATGGCAGCTTTTCTAAATGTCTATTTCCAGCTTTAGCGATACATGTACCCAATAATGTTTGGCAGGTTAATTCCTTATACATTTTTTTTCTTATTGTCAGCATTGGAACCTATGCCACATTTTATAAGACGTTTTATTTTAATAAAAATCTTCAAACAAGAAACCAAACACCCCTACAGAACACCTCCATAACTTGTTAACTTAATACAAATACAGATAACTATATACATCTTCATATAATGAAGTTTAACCATCCTAATAGGAATATTTTTTGCAAAAAGACAGCTGCAACAGAGACCCTAATTAACCTGAAACTAAGACTGTCCATGCTCAGGTGCAGTTTGTTGCCTGTATTTCTACTTACACAAATTGGGTCCTGCTCTTCCTTTCATCTGTATTCTCCCCAGATGTGAAAACTACTTGCTTACTTTCAGAAATTTAAACTTTTAGCCTTGAAGAAACCATTGATCTGTCTTTTATTGAGTCTATATCAAAAGACTGAAGAGGCATTTAATTGAACACCTCTTCATCAACACAAAAAGGGCGAACACACTAAAGCGCAAATGTTCAAAACAGTGATTCCTTTCCCTGGGAAAGAAATCGCTTGGCCATCCCCATGTGTTTGCCCCTTTCCCCACTGTAGTGCATTCTTAAAGTTGGTATATTTAGTTAGGGGGGTGTGGGGGGGGGCAAAACCTCCCATGTTATGTTTGAAAGTGTGTGTGTGCATGTTTTTGTGCTAACGATTTCTTTCCCAGGGAAAGAAATCGCTGTTTTGAGCATTTGCACTTAAGTGTGCTCACTATTTATGTGTCAACGAAGAGATGTTTGATTAAACACCTCTTTGGTCTTTTGATACAGACCCCTTTTATTGCTCTATTATCAGCCCCCCACAATGAAAACGTAAGAGAAAAAAAATTCAGTCCTCTGTTGCAGCTTGAAAGACAAGCTGAGAAGCTTATTGTTAAAGGAAAAGTTTTCATTATATTCAATGTTCTCATATTTACTTGTTTCCTTTTAAAGTTTGTTATTAGATACAGCCAAGGGTCTTAGTCCAGACATACACCTATGCAAAAGAAAGAGAAAACATGTCAGCTCTACATATATTATGATCAGTGTGTACTTTTATACCCAGTACCCCACTTTAACAACCCAAGATTACAGCCTATTAACTTAAACATACTTTTGTCTAGCCAAAAACAGTAGTCATGAGTGCGCTAAGGCAGGCAACAAGTTCTTTCATACAGCTACGTATATGTGAGGATAAATGTCTCTAGTGACTTGTATGTTAACCGCTCTTCAGCTCAGTATTAAACCACTCTTCAGCTCAGTATTAAACCACTTTTCACCTCAAGGATACGTATCTTCAGATAGTAACACTTCGCCAGATAAATTTTGGTTCGACTTACTTCACCATATAAAGTAGGACTTAATCCACCAGAAGAATACACTTGACAAGCAGTGTCTCGATCAGTCGCTATGACTTTATTAACATAAATAGGAATATAGGCTAGCGCTTTCACCCGTAGGCTTCTTCAGCCCACTAACATTCAGTCGATACAGGTTCTTTTTATATACACATCTATTCCCTTTAATTATGATGTCACATCCTGTATCAATCAATTAATACCTTATATAAAATCTTTTATAATATAACAAGTGCTGTAACTACATATCTAAAGCGTATTAAGTCTTATATAAGAAATTTTTCTCTAAAAGATCTTTGTATAAAAAACATATATGCTAAAAGACATATATATAGTATAATATAAAAGATGTTTCATTTAATAAAAACATATAGAAAACATATATTATGTTTCTATGTATATGTATATATAAGCATAAAACCCTAAGGGTTCTTCTGGTGGATTAAGTCCTACTTTATATGGTGAAGTAAGTCGAACCAAAATTTATCTGCTGAAGTGTTACTATCTGAAGATACGTATCCTTGAGGTGAAAAGTGGTTTAATACTGAGCTGAAGAGTGGTTTAATACTGAGCTGAAGAGCGGTTAACATACAAGTCACTAGAGACATTTATCCTCACGTATACGTAGCTGTATGAAAGAACTTGTTGCCTGCCTTAGCGCACTCCTGACTACTGTTTTTGGCTGTTTATACTACGTTTATTCAGGGAGTGGACATTGCGGTGTGGTAGCTATATTTTCACTCATTTATAATACTTTTGTCTAGCTTTTCTTCTCTTTTGCACTGTAACACCTAAATGTCTTAATACCAAAAAAGAAGAAAAAAAAAAAGAAAAGAAAATAGGCATGTGTTTATTTTAATAACTATCACAAATAATGACTAAAATACTTTACTATAAAATATGCTATTTATCTTGTAAAAAGTTTCATAGAAATACTTTAACAAAATAAAATGTTTTACTTGCAGTTACCTTTTTCCTTATTTTCCCCTCTCATCAGAGTCCTTCTAAACTTTAAAAAGGTAAATGCCTTTCAGTTCCTCACAAGTTTAACAAAGTCAACAAAAGTCAATCTTTCCACTTATTGAAAACAGCCATATTTCTTGAATGCAGTTAATATTTTGCAGTCTCACATTTATTCACTAATTTCCATGTTGCTGGTTCATTTTCTTCCTGTTCATCTTCATCTCCTAGCTCCAGATTCCAGTTCAATTCCACATTACTCCCAATTATTTTACTCAATGCCTGTGCTCTTCTCTATTTCTAAAGCATTTCATTTGTAACAATGGAAAATGTTTCACTGGCAAAGTCTCTCTATGTGCTTTATTATCAGAAGAATGAGATGTAGATTCTTTTTCTGCCTGATGGCTCATTTTTGTTGGATAAAATTTTGCATTTCCTCCTTAGCCAGTTCTACATGAAAAAAATACTTTGATCCTCCATGAAAAATATTCTGAAGACAGCTGGATACAATACCTTGAATCTCTCATCTGCAGCTCATCATTCCATGATTACTGGAATAATTTTGTTTCACTTCTGCCTGGTGTACAGGTAATAATAATTTTCCATAAACTCTCTACTATCTCCAACTTTTAATGCTTTGCCCTTTTGCCACAGTTTGTCAGGATCAGCTGTTTCTGTCAATAGATTTGCATCTTTGCTTATAAAGCTAATAAAGGTTTTGGCTGCTTTCGCTTGACCAGATTTGGAGCATACACACAATGTGCCCTTTCAATTAACAGTTCCTGCTGTGGAACACCAGTCCAGTTACTTATTTGTGCCTTCATAAAATTAATACAGTCTGTTCCTTCTAGTTTGTCTGATACAGCAGAAAATCTCAGATTTTCCATATGTGCTATGTCCTCTAATTCTACCATTTTTAAAAAGCTCTTCTTGAGTAGTCTCATAGACAGCCAGCCTTTTCTTCATTTTAAACTTTGATTTTTGCAGTTTTATCAGCTCATTCGAATGTCTGTTTAAAGGTTCATCCATATTTCTAGCCTTTTATTATTTGAGTTGATATACTCCTTCAGTGTTTCATTTATTTTAATATGCTCTTGGCACATTTGACTTATTTTTTCTACTAGATTACTGGAAGTCATGTCTTATACCAAAGTTGGAGCCTGAACTGTTTTCTGCTGAACAACTGTAGGGTTTTTCCTAGTCAGTATTTTCTCTATACATTTTCTGCTTGATTTTCTTTCAGGCTGTCTTAGTTTCTTCTTTGCTGGCATCCAGGCAGTGTACTTACGAGCTGCTAACTGAATTTTAGTCAGTCTGACAATACCACTGGTTGTTGTTTCTCAGTTTCTGTTTTCAAACTAGGAGAGATGAAGTTGAGCTGTTGATCAGTGTACAGCCATCATGGAAGTCCTTTGGAAAATGTTTAAATTTGATGTCAGTGAAGTGCTTGTGCATACATGGTTAAACTTCTGAAGGGGTCTTTGGGGGAAATGTTTAATTTTGGTGTCAGTGAAGTACTTGTTCATACATGGACAAACTAATGAAGGGATCAATGTTGAAATGATGTCATTTACTGCTTGTGCATAGATGATTAAACTACTGAAGTGATTGATGTGGAAATAATTGAAGATAACATTTGTGTATTGGGGGGGTGGTTAAAATAAATCACTTTGTCCAATTGTTGCTATTTTCATTTTATTATGCCTGTTATCTGAGGTGCATTCAGTCAATAAAGTTGATTTTAATAGTCGGATGCAGGGGTTGTCTGTGGATAAAAGTGACATATACTGCTGTCATTTGTATAAAATAAGCATTTATTATTTTGGGTTTGCAGGAGTAGTGTCCATAATTATTATCACTTTTTTATCATTTTTATCACTTCCTGTAACAGAGAGGCATCAGCATTGCAGTTAAAAGTAGCTATCAGTGGTGGTCTGGACAGGATGTGTGTGATAGCACTGAAAAGTGCCACCATATAACAATATGTGGTAGCCCTCTTGAGATTATGGCTGTGGATTACTTCCATGTAAAGTCCTTTTCTCTTGGTGGATTTTATCCAAGCACCTTAGTTTCTTCTCCAAGACTATCAGTGTCTCTGGCCATTTGTTCTTTTACTTTTCATCCCAGTCTAACACCAGAGTGATATACAGAAGATGACTGCCTTTTAAAAGGGGTAAGAAGGCAGGCACTATTTCCAGAAAGTCTGAATATATTTCCTTACTTATGATTTTTTTTTTTTAGTTCAGGCCGTCATCATTAAGTTAAAAGTTGGTAAAATAAAATCTAAGATGCACCTCAGTGTATCTACAACTCTGTGACTTCTGGGGTCCTAGCAGACACCCATCTTAATTCAGATACTTCCTCCAGACTTAAATTACAGTGGAGTCTTGGTCAGTTACAGAGTGTTAAAAGCTTGGGGGTTGGGGGAAGGGAACAAAGTAAAACAAAGTATGAAAAAGCATAAAAAAGTAATCTGTCTGGATAGTGTGGCACCAAGATGAGGGGAAAACAGAGGAGGTCAGGAGGGCACTGGGGACGCATGGAGTATTGATTGCAGCTATACATCTAAGCTGTATATAGTCAGTAAAGTGGCTATAATGAGTAGGTTTGTAGTAGTCTGTGGATGAAAGGTTGATTATAGTTAATTGTTATTGACCATGCCGTATTGTATTTGGCTCCACCCATTCAGTTGCTTCCTGCAGCTCACCTTGCATTGAAGTCACCAGCTGCCATTGACACACACATATACATGTGTGTGTGTGTGTGTGTGTGTGTGTGTGTGTGTGTGTGTGTGTGTGTGTGTGTGTGTGTGTGTGTGTGTATATATATATATATATATATATATATATATATATATATATATATATATATATATCCATATATATATATATATTTATACTAAAATAGTCTAAAGAACAAAATGTCAATGTTGCTAATGTCAAAATATAAATTGAATTAAAAAGCCAACACCACAACACACTACACATGCTCTGAGAACTGTATATATGTATACATATATATATATATATATATATATATATATATATATATATATATATATATATATATATATATATATATATATATATATCTAGATAGATATATATATATATATATATATATATATATATATATATATATATATATATATATATATTTTTTATTATTTATTTTTTTCTCACATACAGGCATTACTAATAAACTTAGAAAACTGAATGTATACCCCTTTGTTGTAAGATGGGTTGTCAACTGGCTCACAAACTGGCCACACACTATCAAAGTGGATGACTCCACATCAGCCAGCAGACATGTTACCAGCAGGGTGCCACAGGGTCAGTGCTGGGCACCTACTGATATACTCCTCAGAAGTTCAGGTCAAAACAAAAGGGCCTCACTGAGACAGATGCCTGATGTCAAAGCCATGGTATCAAGCTCAATGCCAAAAAGTACATTGTCATCCCCTTTGGTAAAAACTCTGTACCCATGAACTACCACATAGACGGTAGTCTACTTAATACCAAAAGTGTGATAAGAGACCTCGGGACACAGGTGGACAGTAGTCTCTCCTTTGATAATCACATTGCCACAGTGGTCAGGAAATCCTTCTACGTGGCACACCTCATCACAAAAGGTTTCTCATCCAGAAAAAAAGAGGTAATTGTTCCCCTCTACTCATCACTCATTCGACCCATTATAAAGTACAATGTCCCTTTTGGTATGTGCCTCACAAAACATCTACAACAACTGGAAAGGCTGCAAAAATACCTTACAAAGAGGATTACTGGCCTCAAACAGATGCCTTACACAAACCAACTCAAAAAACTCCAGCTTTACTCCATTGCATATCGCCTACTCAGGGGCGATCCCTGCATAACATACAAAGCTATGTCAAACCCAGAGCAGTTGGACATGCTCCACTTAAAGAAATATCAATCCCTCTGAGCTACAAACTCTAGGGGCCTAAACCTTGTCACCACAATAAACAGAACATGCTGGAGGGATAGATTCCTGTCCCAGAGACTTCCTATTCTCTGGAACAGACTACCTATCTATGTCAAACAGAACTCTTCATTAGTACTCTTCAAGAAAAATCTTGATGATTGGATGGGTAATAGGAAATTCACCCTGGGGATCACTTCTGTGGTTCTGCTTGACAGGGGCACAGGAAAATAATTTTCTTGGGTGGTGAAAGTCAGGGCACCTTTTTGGCTAGGCTTTTACAGGCCCTAGGGCCAATAACCTAGTACCTACCTATAAACCTATGAACTAAAGGGTTGTGGCTGACTAAGTTTGCAGATGATTGCAAACTAGGTGCAATCACTGAATCCCCAAATTGATGTCAGTATACTCCATGAGGGTCTCACACAGACCAACAACTAGTGTATTAGTCATGGGTCTCAAATTAAATGCAAAGAAATGTATCATCATTCCCTTCAGCATAAACAATATCCCTTCTATCATATCAGTAAAAATGTCCTAAGTACCCATGAAATGGTAAGGGACCTGGGATCACAGGTTGGCCATGACCTTAACTTTGAACACCACATGTCTACCATTGTGAGGAAAGCTTTCCATGTAGCTAACTTGATTAGTAAAGGCATCTCCTCGAGAGCAAAAGAAGTTATAACCCCACTATACTCGGCACTTATCCGGCCCATAATTGAGTGTAATACCTCATTCAGTATGTACTGCACTAAGCACCTACAGCAATTAGAGAGACCTCAGAGGTTTCTAACTAAGAAGATCAAGTGCCTCCATCATGTGTCTTGCACTGACTGACTAAAATCCCTGTCACTATACTCCCTATCATATAGACTTTTTAGGGGAGATGTATGCCTGGCCTACAGAGCAACCCAATACCCAAACCTAATGAACTTATTGCATATCCGTAAATCAAATGAGTTTAGGGATACCATCCAGAGACTTGCTTGAGGGACAGCTTTATCTCCCAGCGACTGCCACGTCTTTGGAACAGGCTACCAACTCATGTGAAAAAGAGCACCTCTTTGACCCTGTTCAAGAGGAACCAGAGTGAATGGGGCACAGTAAATTCTTACCAGGGATAGTGCCCATGACCCTGTTGGACATAGGCAGTCATCAATAAATGCAGTTTTGGGTTTTGACTAGTACTTCTGTGGTATTCGATTGGGTTGTAATGGCTAGGTTTACAATGACCTCTGGTTCGATAGCCTAATAATTTCCTTTGATCCTATTTATATTTAACTGCTGTAGAACACTGATCACAATGGACCATTTTCAGGTTCTGTCTGGGTAAATACAGTGGTAATAGCATAGAAAAGCAAAAATACAACATCCAGCTCAGAAAGTCAATGACATTAGACTAAAATATAAAAATCACTTAAAAAGTATATGTGCTATATGCAGAATATACAAAATAGCAGTAGTGAAACAACTAATGTTCTATACAGACTCTGTGAGAGAAGTATGTAGACTATTTGGACTAAACTAATATGCAGTATACTACCCACAGTACACAGCAAAAATAAATAAAATAGTAAATTAAAAAAGGCAGAAAAGAAACAGGGTGGAGTTGGCATAAGACAGTCGAAGAAATTTGTTTAGCAGAGCTCAAATGCAGCAGTAGAATATGTGCATCTATGTATATGCGTGTGTGTGTGTGTGTGTGTGTGTGTGTGTGTGTGTGTGTGTGTGTGTGTGTGTGTGTGTGTGTGTGTGTGTGTGTGTGTGTGTGTATATACATATAGATAGACAGATAGATAGATGTTTTTATGTGTATCTATATCTGTATCTACATATATATATATATATATATATATATATATATATATATATATATATATATATATATGTGTGTGTGTGTGTGTGTGTGTGTGTGTGTGTGTAGCATATATATATATATATATATATATATATATATATATATATATATATATATATTTTTTTTTATAAATGTGTGTACACAAGAAAGAAAGGGAGAAAAAGACAGACAGAAAGGCACACAGATATATATAGATTATAAGTAATATAATCTGTTGGGGGATATGTACATAAACAAAGAAATCAAGGGTAAACATGTACACTCCACAGGGACAGTGGCTAAAAATCAGACTTGATTTCCAGGTAGGGGACCTGTAAAACAGAAATTTTAACAACCAAGGATTCGTGCTGTTCCTGGATATGTATATGAGCTTAGCTAGTGTGGTACTTTGCACAAATGTCATTTCTGTGAATGTACAGTAGGAAGATATCATATTGACCTGCCATCACTAATGATAGCCTCCCTTGTTGAAGCTACCACCTGTAACCAACGGCTCAGAAGTTAGAGTGCTGATTGGAAATGGATAGCATAAGGAGGTGACAAATGTGACAGATGGGAAGGAAAGAAGGTGTGAAATGCACTGAAGGGATGGACTAAAGGGATGGAGAGGACACAAACAGTTACCGTTTTTTTATCTATCACTATCGATCTAGTCCCTTGTGGCTCTGTAAGCTAGGCAGAGGTCTCCTCTCAATAGTCATAGCACATGAAAAAGAGTGTAAGCAATTTAATATTAACAGTGTAGCTTAGTCGGGATATGCCCTTGACTATTTTAGTAACAAAATGCTGTGGTCTCTTATGCTGTGCCATCTGCTTGGATGTACATACCAAAGGGGAATTATATTTTATAACTGGCATGGCAAGGAAGGAGTAGAAGAGGATAATTAATTCCTTGGGTCTAGAAGATATACCCTGGGGATTATCCTGGTTGTATGAAAGGATTTCCTAAAAACAGTGATAGTGACATAATGGTCAAAGGAAAATTCATTGTCTAGAAAGTGTCCAAATCTCTAATGACCAATACAATTTTTTTTTTTTTTGGGGGGGGGGTGGAGTTACCTATGCAATAGGAGTGTAGGTGTGTAGGTGCTGGGTTTTCCCAAAGCACACAATACTGTACTTTTGGCATTTTATTTGAGACTGAGATCTAAATACCAATTGCCATTGCATGTTAAGCCCTCTTGGAGAATTTTTTATCAACCACTGTTGTCAGCCTTGATGTCAAAGAAGTATGTACCAAAAAGGAGGGACTCCAGTACAAATCCCTGGGTACACTACTGGTAACTAATCATTTAGTTGAAAGTGTGCCTCCAACACTAACAGACTGGGCTCTGATGGTGAACCATTTTTTTTTTGAACACTGGCTAACATAAGGTTGTGCGTTTAGTTTTATTGGCTTATCAATTTGCCTGAGTACAATCCCTTAATAACTTGTTCAAAAAAGTCCACCAGGTTTACAAAGCAGAATCTGCGTTTGATAAACCCAAGCTTGTTTGGATCCAGAGTTTGAAGACTGCCTATGTCTTTGTTAATGAGTTTTGTAATTATGTACTCCATTGCCTTACAGATAAGGCTAATGAGGCTTATGGGTCTATAGTTTATCAGACCAGTAGTGCAGCCCCCTTTGTGAAGTGGGATGACAACAGTAGTTCTCCATACCTTTGGCAGGAATCCAGTGGAGGGGCTGAGACTGTGTATACTTTATGCATGCTTATTGGTGGTGATATAAGGTCCCCCAGTAAATGGAGGAGTAGTTGAAGTCATCCTAGAGAATAGTATTGAACTCTATAGTAATGGATTTCACTTTTTTAAGATATGGTCATGGTTTGTGTGGGTCATTGTGGGGGTAGGATGGTTAGCAATGATGTGTTACTGACTTTTATTTATCATGAGAGAAGGAAATGCAGGAGTTCAAGGTCACTGTCCTGCACTATGAGTCTGAATGTGAAGTGTTTTCTTAGGAACATTGATATACCCACTCCAGCTACACCTTCCAGGTCAGCATAAATCAATAACTTACTACACACAGGAAAACCTTCCACCCCTTCTCCACTACTAACAAACAATCTACACAACAAACCCACCCACTTTAACAAATACTTCACTGAAACTATCGAAGCCCTAGCCAATAACCAAACAACTAGCACCCACCCAATGTCAACAACAGCCCCCACCCTTTCCAATATAGAAAGCAATACACCTAGTTTCTCCCTAAAACCAGTCAGCACTAAAACTATCACCAAACGCCTCAAAAAACTGAAATCAACAACCCTAGCAGTAGACAAACTTCCAGCAGAATTCCTACAGATTATTACAGAGACCATAGCCTATCCCATGTCCATCCTCATAAACAGGTCTATAACTGAATGCAAAGTAAACAACTCATGGAAAATATCTCACATAATACCTTTACACAAAGGGGAACACTCCCTTGAACATACAAACTACTGCCCCATTGCAATACTATCACCCCTATCAAAAATTATAGAGAGAGTAGTCTACTCACAACTAATGAATGTCCTCCTTCACAACAACCTATTATCCCCATCCCAGCATGGATTCAGACCTTCTCACAGTACTACCACAGCATTACCATCCTTTTCTAACTCTAATACCTACAGAAACAATGGCCTGCTCAAATCCCCCATATTCTTAGACTTATCCAAAGCCTTTGATATGGTGAACCATAGATTACTCCTAGAAAAACTGGCCACTCTTAACATAAATTCTTCCATCTTATCCTAGTTCAGTAGCTACTTATCTAACCAACAACAAGCTGTTTTTTGGGAAAACCACCTGTCACCCCTACTTCCAGTAACCGTTGGTGTCCCACAAGGATCCATTCTCGGCCCACTGCTATTCTCATTATTTACTAATGACATAGCATCATCCCTTCCCTCTGCCTCAATAGTCCAATACGCAGATGATACCACTATAATATGTGCAGCCCACGCCATCGACAAACTTCAAATCATAACCCAACACAGCTTTACTCTAGCCAAAGAATGGTTCATCAACATCAAACTACTGCTTAATCCAAAAACAACTGAACTTATTCTTTTCAGTCCAAGTAGACCTCCCCCCATAAACAATAATTTTGCAATAATATCCAAAGACAATACTAATATCACTCCAACACTACACATTAAGCTTCTAGGAAAATTGACAATAAACTCAAATTCAACATCCATATTTCCCAAACAATAAAAAAAGTCAGCAAAAAAATCGGACTCCTTTATAGAAACCACCACTACATGACGAGATACCAAAATCCACCATAGCTAGAACTCATCTGTTACTTATACTTCTTTATGCTTCCCCAATCTTTACCAGCCTTCTCCATACAGAGCTCACTAAAATTGAATCATGCTACAACAAAATTGCCAAATTTGCTAATGAAGCCACTCATAGGTCCCATCACTGCCAATCCCTTAGACAACTCAACTGGCTTGAGTTTCCACAACTCCTCCTACTCAGCCATCTTACCACTGTCCATAAGCTCTACTACCTTCCTATGAAAACACCTGCCTTGCAACAATTAATTCAAGCCTACACACCCTCCAGAAACCTAAGATCAACACACCAAAACCACATAAGTGTCACCAAGTCCAAAAATTAGGCTGACAAATCCCTCTTTGCCTGCTGCATTGCAAAAACCTGGAACCTCCTAGCAGATTACCTAACCTCAACATCCTCACCTTACCTCTTCAAAAAAAAAAAACATCAAATTCCACTTTGTGCAAAACTGGCTATGTTCATGTCTTCCCCCAGGCTAGTCCAAATCTACTCACTGCTATTAATACTCTCCCAAGTAATTAATACTGCCACGATTCTCTACCTCTAATAGTTTATTGACACAATGCTAGAAAATAATGTATTCTCTCCTGTAAATAAACTATCTGTACCATCTTACTCTATATGCTCAAATTCTACCAGATTCTCAACTGTAAATCATTTCAATCTATTGTTTGTAACTGCATTCAGCTAACATGGTGTACTTTTAGCATGAATATTTGTACCTTGTGAATGTTAACTAATGTAATGTAATACTTGTGGAGCTTTTCTCCCCGGGTCTCCGCTGAAAACGGACCTGTGTCCAGTCGGACCTTCCCGGTAAACAAATGTAAAATAAAATAAATAAACTGGGACTAAAGGAGTAGTAGCTATTAAATCACTGTACTGCAGTGTGCTTTCACTGTTCTGAAACCATGATTAAGTAACTATGCTGTGATGACCCAACTTAAACCCGGGGTAGTAACTAAGGAGCCTCAATCCTTACTACTGTCTCTGGTAAAAGAGTGTCACTGAAAGCAGACACAGAAATATACAATTTCCCCTAAGAGTACACCGGGAACAAGCTCCAAACCTGGGACTGGACTATATGCTTCACTCCAGGTTCCCAAATGTGTCTTCACACTAACTACTGCAGAGCACTGTGTCCCATTTCTAGGTATCTGACACACTCACTCTTAAATATTTGATATTCACACATACAAACACTCTTGGGAAAGACCGGCACAGATTTACCTGCTAAGTCCTCTTTCCCAAATCACAAGGTAATGGCTGCCACCAGTCAAATGCCACAATACCCTTCAAAATTGGTGTTCAATTACATTGGGTAAAATAAATATTGATATAAATGGTAGCATGTAATCTAACCAGTAAGGCACTTTGGAGTGGCCCTGGTGATATCACAATAAGCATAAACACTCTTGGGTTACTAAAAGCACTTTCTAAATAACCAGCCACAATAAAATAGTAGGTAGTAAAATATATAATAAATAAAATGATTTAAAACATGTATGCACTAAATAACTGAGTCTAATAAACCACAGAGTTTCACACACAGAAACTATGAAAATAATACAGTAGGATGGATTTCACACTGATTGTAGAAAAACTCTAACTATGTAACTATAGTTCCCTAACTATCTAAAGATTAACTGTCCCTGTCTAATCTAATTAACTCAGCAAGGAAAGATGATGCTGTTACTTCTGCCAGGCAAGATAAGAATGTATGCCCACTCTGCTGGTTGTTGTCTGGTCTTCAGCGACTGGAATAACAACTCCTACAATTATTGCTGAACAGCACTGGAAAACAAACTGAGTGATAACTACTGATCTGGAACACAACTGACTACTGTACAATAAGTGGACTTTTGCTAATTCAGGACCTGCTTTTATAGCAGATTTTTTTTAAAGTTACAGAAAGCTGTTATGAGAATTTTACTCCTTATATCACACTTAAACAAACAAAGTAAACAAAACGGCTGCTGTGGAGATTCTATTCCTTTCAGCTCTGCCACATGATGACATCACATCTAGGTCAGCTGATTGGCACAATCTACATTCAGAATTCTTTTTTAAAAGCATGCACATTTGGTCAGTCAGAAGAGCACTGTTTGAGTCAAACATCTTACATAAATCAAAGTAATAACCAAAAAACATAAACTTATTTACATAATTATAGCTAGTCATGTTGGCATATATAATGCAGGGTAATTTACCATTATCTACAGTATTTACAAAACTTCAGCTACTTATACTAGCACAGATAACAATATGTAATATCCTCACATATGCATATGTCTATATTTTATAGGTTTGGGAATGCTTGTAAAGAGTGTAGCTTATTGTTAAGGCTTCTAGCACTAAGCAGTGCTACCTTAGTATTGTTTTGCTTTTGACTGGCTATGTAGGTAATTTGAGGAGACTGACTTTGCATAAAAAAAGCAACTATGGGGTAGAAGAAAGTTTTGGCTAATATATGGAAGCCATGATGAGAGATTTACAGACCATCCCTAGCAAAGCACCTGGATTTGTCAGCTATCTCCCCCAGGATGATATATGCTGTGTTCCCTTAGAATGACACCAGTAACTAGGTCAGTAATTAAAGCTAATCATCATTTGCTTGAAATGTGTCAGCACTATTGGCAATGGTAGAATTCTGCTCAATATTGGTTTCACGCCAATTTCAGACACCTATTCAGAAGTTCCATTATGTTCCTCATCATATGATCCAAGGAGGTGCATCTCAAGCCATTCACTCTCATGTGAGCAATAATTGGGTCATATATGTAACCTGGGGTGAAGGAACTTGAGGGTCCTAATAAAGCTGCAGGTCCTGGTATCTGGCAGGCAGCTAACTGTCACTTTATTTGCTCACACAGTGGAGTGTGGCATCTGTGTGTCTAACTTTGGAGTCAAGTATGCCCAGGACATTGCCAGATAAACAAGCCTGAGACTATTGCCTTAAGGGCTTGTGCATGATAGTTTAGGAATTCTAGGAGGTGTATGTAGAGATTTTTTAAGTGCATCAGCATAAAGCAGTTTTGCGTTTACAGTATGTGGATGTTGCATACATTTGGGAGGGGGTAAGACAGTTTTAAGCTCATTAAGATCACTGCATGCTACTGGTCAAAAGAGGGATGCCTCCAGTTTAGTTAAATATTTACAGCTCTCACAGACAAAGTTGTTTGGGTTAATCAGAAGTTTATTTTAGACAGCATGAGGCAGCTCAAAATTGCCGTAAGACACTATGTGCCATAAGACTGGCAAGGAAAGAGGATCAATCCACTGTCTCCCATGACATCCAATGTTGTCATGTGATGAAGATTAGAATGGAGCAAAAAAGGTGTGGGGGAATAGTACAAGGGAATAGTTTGCTGGACTGGATAAACATAGGACTGAGCAGCTAAGAGAATGATCACAGAAATCCACTCAACTCAGCTTACCTCAGTGCAGCCTAGTGAAAAGTACTTAGACACAGCAGACATGGATAACTCACTCATGGGAATTAGAAGATGGTACCCTCCCAATAGTACAAGAGCAGAGAATGTATTTCTACACATTACCCACTATTTAAATATAACTATCATGGTACTGTGCTCAGAGCAGCTCTGCATGCTAAGTATTAAAAAACGAAAAAAAGAACCAATAAAAACAAGTGAAATATAAAGTTCATGCGCTCTAAGCTACATAGGATCTGCAGCAATTAATCTAACTCTTTCTTAGATCAACTACTACTTAATCCAAGATGGTCTGTATACTAGGCCAAAAGAAATGAAAAGCAAGTGAAAACGGAAGCCATGATGCTCTAAGTTTCCCCAGTTCTGCAGTAATTAGTTTAACACTCACTTAGATCACTTACTACTTATTCAAAGATGGCCAATTCACTGGGCTAAAGAGATTTACTCAAATCAGAAAATAAAATGCAGAAACCAAATTGGGCAGTGCAAAAAAAAAAAAAAAAAAACAATGCAATTGGCAAAATCAGTAAGGCAGTTTTAGTGTAAACACAAAAAGTTTTTTCTTGACTTTTTCTATAGGTTAAAATCCAGCAGTTAGTCACACAGTACAGGCCTCTGCAATATTATTATATCATAACATCCAGGAAATACCCCCACCATTTCTACAATAGGTATCATGATGGAGCAAGTCCTCACTGCACTCTCTAAGGCCAAGAGCACTGCTTTGATGAGCCCCAATAATATCCAAGGATGGCATAGTGTATTTTTTCCAAGTCTTTTGTGTTTCTAATACAATCATGGGAATAGAACCCATTCATAAATCAGGGCATAATTAAATTTCAATTTCCTCTAATTTCTCTCTTAATCTTTTTGAATATCTTCTGTCTGGAAATTCTGGGCTTCTAGCATAATAATAACAATACATGATTTCCTCCTTATCCTCAATAGTCCTCCCTGTCAACTTTATTGGTCTTCTTTGGCCTGACATTTTTTTATGTTTTTTGTGGACTATCCTGTCCCTCAGCCTGGCCTAACCATATTGTAGCAATGTTTATGTGTTTTGAAAATTCTATATTTCAATTTTCTCCAGTCCTGGTACCAGTGTGTCCATTAGGACTGGGTACTTTTTTATCCAGGGACCTATGCACACAGTGGAATTTTTATTTTTTTTACCTACCTTTCTCCATGATATATGCTAGATAAGATATAATCTTTATATCAGTGTCATCTTGGGGAGACTTTGTGAAAACAGGGTCCACCTTGTGAAGAAAATCACCAAGATATGAGGTTGAATTAAATTGCAGCAATATTAGTCTCTTTTGCTTGTTGATTTTATCACCTCTACATTCAGACTGGGAGGGATAGGATGAAGCATCTGATGGGCAGATCTCATTTTTCCAGTGAGATTCTGGTGGTGTTGCTGAATGTGTTACTAGCCATCATCCATCAGAAATTATCAGCAACACCAGCAAACCATAGTTTTACATAAAATAATATTTCACATAAATTTCATCTTTCAGGTTCATTATTGAAATGACATTCATACTGGTTGTCACCTATGAACCCACTTCATAACAGGAATCATTATTATTGTTAATGTCCCAAAGTCTCTTAGGTGGAAGTTCATATTTTTTCTTCCTATTTCATTCAAGCTAAGAAACAGGCTATTACCACCTCACTTTCTCTTGGCTGGACTCAGGTTCCTGATCCTCTTCAATTCAATATTTTTACAGCCTGTGCTGCCTTTATGCCCAGGATCTGATATCACTGACTCTTCCTGTACAATAATCCAAAGTAGAATGAACCAATTGCAAAGTGTCCATCACAGACTAAGCTGAGAGAAACAGTTGTATTTCTGATGGAAAAATACTTTTAACACAGCTGGGAATGAAAAACCTATGCCTTAACTTATGTCATCAGCATTAATTGACAACAAATGAAAAAACAGAACCAGACCAAAAATTGACCTCCAAGCTTCACAGAGCTGACAAAACAAACAGGATGCAACTATTCAAACAAGATCATTTATTGACCACTACACATCCATGTGAGTAGCCAGAAATATGAACAGCTTTTGATATTAGAGATTCACCAGTTCCTGGGATTGATTTGTGCTCAATGGAAGCTGCCAGTGTAATACAAGACTTTGATTTTACCACCTGGTTGAATTTATAGGTGTCTGCTGTGGTGCTGCGGTAGCGTTGTTGCCTGACAGTTAGACGTTGCTCGTTTGATTCTCAGTTAGAGCATCTTCTGTGTGGCGACATGCGCGAATGGGCATTCTTTTGTTGAAGGTTGTGTGTTAGGCCTGGCAAGCCAGCATGCCAAAATCTACTGCCAATCATTAGCGGACTGGAGTTCCACTGTGGCGACCCCTAACTGGGAAAAGCCGAAAGAAAGAAAGAAACAAATTCTTTCCCATCCAGGCAGACCTATACAGCAAGATTTTTGATAATACACTTGGACTTTTTGAAAACAAGTTAACTAAGGTCAAAAATCTACAGGTGGGCAATGTTTATTGTAAATATTGTCTTAGTAATAAAATTGTACCAAAAGGTTTAAGGGTATGGAAATTTCCCAATAATGTCTGACCAGGTTCTGAGTTGCACCTTAATCTGAATCATGTTTTTAATGAAAATGGTTTAGAAGTTATCAAACTTTTAATAGAGCAGCCTGATAGGTTTATTAATGAATTACTTGGAGAACTAGAAAATTTAAACCAATGTTTACCCAATGATTTATTATTTGAATCCAACTCACAGCATTTTCAGGAGATTTTTAAGAGTTGACAAATCCATCAATGTTAATTTAGAAAGGAAACAAAGAAAAGTACATAGGGATGAGCTTGATTATAAAAATAAAACAGATTACCCATTTGTTAACAGGTCTAGCAATTCAGAACAAGATGACACTTCTAGGAAACCTATGAATATTAGTGGACTTAAGAATATTGTGGATTTTGTAGAACATCCTTTCCTCCCTTGGTGAAGAGATGAAAGAGAATTTTTCAACAGAATCACCCTCACTGGCAGTGCAGTTTGACCCACACAGATCAGACTGGTCAGACCAGGAGCAGAGGGAAGAAGAGGGATGTACTAGATATGTTGCTAGACCCCACTCTTCCCTCTGAAGTTTTGGTTCCCACTATGACTCTATTACAGAGGTGGATGGAATGCATATGTTTTTATGGATTTTCAGTTTGCAAAATAATCACAATAATATTTACAGTCAGAGATTTGTGAACATAATAAATGAAAAAATCAACTAAACCTCACACAGAAGAAAAAAAAAACAATTATTTACAGGAGTGTCCATTAACCATCAAATCATTCATGTTATTATACATTACATTAAATCTAAAATACAGTTATTTTTGCTTGTCAAGCAGATCTCTAAGTTTTGTCCATGCATTGTAGCAAGAGGTAATCCTGGCTGTTCTTGACTTACTTGTAGTGATTTACAAGTGACAAACTTCAGTTGTAATATTTATACATTATAGGTTCATAGGTTCATAGTTTGGTACTAGGCTATCGGCCCTAGGGCCTATACAAGCCTAGTCATAACAATTCCCTGGATATTTCTTCCCACAATATTTACTTCCCTGGACCCCTATCTAGCATGGCAACTGATATGATTCCTGGGGTGAATTTCCTATCTCCCATCCAATCGTCAAGGTTCCTTTTGAAGAGGGCCAAGGAGGTGCTCTGCTTGACATGTATGGGCAGTCTATTCCAGAGTATGGGGAGTCTCTGGGTCAGGAACCTATCCCTCCAGCATGTTTTATTCATTGTGATGACAAGGTTTAGATCCCTGGAGCATGTGGCTCTGAGGGATTGGGATTTCTTTAAGTGGAGTATGTCCAGCAGCTCAGGGTTTAACATGGCCTTGTATGTTAAGCAGAGATCACCTCTGAGTAGACAATATGCCACACAGTGTAGCTGGAGTTTTTTTAGATGGTCAGCATATGGCATCTGCTTTAGGCCTGTGATTCTTTCAGTGAGGTATTTCTGCGGCCTTTCCAGCTGTTGCAGATGTCTTGTGAGGTACATACCAAATGGGGCATTATACTCTATAATGGGTCTAATGATGGTCTTATTTGAAGGAGGGTGTAGATTCGTTCTTCCAATTCTGAGTTATAACTTTCTCGCTATAGATAGTATAGACCACAAAATGCAGTATTTCATTTTTTAACACATATAGGAATAGGAGTGTTAAAAAGAATTAGTGATTTAAATAAAACAAATTTATCTCCACAAATCCTGTAAAAAGAGATTAATGTTATTCCAATAAGGTGTTACGACACTAGAGTCAAAAAACATGTGTTGCCAATCCATTTTAAGTTCTTGCTTCCATCTCCAACAAACTTGTTTCTGCTTGAAAATTAATTTAATTTTATGTGGTGTGAAGAAAGAACTATACAAAAATTTCCAAGTAGAAAAAAAAAAGGTAATTTCTGATGACAATATTTTTAACAAGGAGATTGAGAAATGAATCCAACTGTTCTTAGCTAAAGAATATCGCCCTAACATGCTTGATATTAAAAATTAGATTATTAATGGTAGACACAATCAATACTATCCAGGGCAGCCACGGTGGTGCAGTGGTTAGCATTGCTGCCTCACAGCAAGAGGTTCTCCGGTTCGATCCTCGGCTGGGGTGCCTTCTGTGCGGAGTCTGCATGTCCTCCCTGTGGTCGCGTGGGTTTCCTCCGGGTGCTCCGGTTTCCTCCCACATCCCAAAGACATGCTGCAGGTGGATTGGACACTCTAAATTGGCCCTAGGTGTGCGTGTGAGTGTGCCTTCTGTGGAAGGTTGGGCGCCAGGCTGGCAACTCGACACCGTAAAACTCCACTGCCATTCAATGTGCGGACAAGGTGATCCGCTGTGGCGACCCCTAACTGGGAAAAGCCGAAAGAAGAAGAAGACACAATCAATACTATCCCATTTTTGGTGTAGGATTAGATTGTAGTCATTCAAGCTATATTAATAAGAATGAAGGTACAACATTTGACAACAGTTTCATCATGAAATATGGTCAAGAAAGTGTTTCTTATACATGGACACTGGGATATAATTTTACATGAGCGGTCACTAAAGGATAAGCTAAGCAAACAACACACTTTTACTTATTTGAGAAATTTCATTATCAAAGTGAGATTAGAAAGAGGTTCTAAAAACACCACAAAGAATGGGAATGTATTCAGGATTGGTACTCATAGATGTGATGCCTGCCCACAGTGCAGATTTATATACGAGGGGCAGAAATTATCTGTAATCACTGCAAAATCTAAGATTAAGTTCCACTCCCACTATAACTGCAACACTAATGGGGCTATATATTGTGCATTCTGTGACCATTGTTTCAGTTTCTACATTGGTAATAACACAATGGAAACTTAGGGTTTGAATGCAAAAACACCTTTATGATATTAATGCTAAAAAGGATTCCAATTCTTTGTACAGACACAAATCAGTCTGCAACAACAAAAAAATATTATTTATTTTTTTTTTTTGTAATTGAGACAGTTATGCCAAACCCCAGGGGTGGTCCCTGAGAGCAGACTTTCAAGCAGAGGTTTATCTGGCCAGAAGGCTTCAACATAAAAAAAAAAAAAAAGAAAACAAACAAACAAACAAAAAGATACTTCTTAACACCATGGTGGTTGTGTCTTCTCCTTTAAGGAGGACCATGCATGCATTGTATACATGCACACCAGTGCATATGTAAACCTATTCTACACTTAACGTGTGGAATTTAAACTAGTAGTTCTGTTTATAGAGAAGGTAAGTGCATATGTGTGTGTGCGTGTGTGTGTGCATGTGTGTGTGTGTGTGTGTGTGTGTGTGTGTGTGTGTGTGTGTGTGTGTGTAAAACTTACTAACAGTTCCATTTGTTTCTGTATGGAAGAGAAACTACGTGCATGTGTATGTGTGTATGTAATTTAAACTAGCCATTCTGTTCATATGAGAGATAGTGTATGTGTATTGCTGTATGAGAGCGAAGTTGTGTGTGTATGTGTGTGTTGCTGTGTGAGAGTAGAGAGAAGGTAGGTGCGCGTGTGTGTGTGTGTGTGTGTGTGTGTGTGTGTGTGTGTGTGTGTGTGTGTGTGTGTAAAACTTACTAGCAGTTCCATTTGTTTCTGTATGGAAGAGAAACTACGTGCATGTGTATGTGTGTATGTAATTTAAACTAGTCATTCTGTTCATATGAGAGATAGTGTATGTGCATTGCTGTATGAGAGTGAAGTTGTGTGTGTGTATGTGTGTGTTGCTGTGTGAGAGTAGAGAGAAAGTACGTGCGTGTGCATGTGTGTGTGTGTGTGTGTGTGTGTGTGTGTGTGTGTGTGTGTGTGTGTGTGTGTGTGTGTGTGTGTGTGTGTGTGTGTGTGTGTGTGTGTGTGTGTGTGTGTGTGTGTGAGAGCAGAGAGAAGGTAGGTGCGTGTGTGTGTGTGTGTGTGTGTGTGTGTGTGTGTGTGTGTGTGTGTGTGTGTGTGTTTTATATAACTCTGAGCTATCTAAATTTAGCCTCATAGTTTTGGTCTGTTTCTCATAAAAGTTGTGGGTTTGTGGAAAATCACAGAAGACTGAAGTCACTAAATAATGACTTACATTAGTTCAGACTTCATGTCCTTTATAAAATGCATGCTAACACAAATCCTGTTTTTCTAGCAACTTTCTTAATTAAAAAGAGCAATGTTTAAAATCTAGTCATATTTTTGGGACATTGTATCCACATTATTTTAGGCTCTGTCCAGATTTCTTGCACTAAGAGATTGAGAAGTATGCATACCTCTGCACTGTACAGATTTTTGCAGAATGTCCAGATTTGTGCCTTATATTTTTTGGCCTATTCCTCATAAAATGTGTGGTTTTCTGACTAATCACTGAGGATTGAAATAAAATAATGTCATACATTTGAGTTTCAGACTTTATTTCCTTCAGAAAATACATGCTAAGAAAAATTCTGTTATTCTAGTAACTTTCTAAGTCAATAAGTGCAATATTTATAATCTTTCCCTATTGTTGGGCCTTTGTCCCCTCATTATTTTAGGGTTTGTCCACATTTCATGTGTTAAAAGGTTGAGAGGTATGGGGATGTAGTATGTAATGCCCTAGATGCCAATTATTTGGTGCATATTAAGGGGAGATAGGGGTTCTGCATTCCTGAGTGTGTCCTCCTTTGAATAAGATACCTACTAATTATGAACTTGTTAGTTTCTCACCCTTTCCCTATTACAGTATTACCAGCTTACCAATTTTTCCTTAATGTACTGTAGCATAGGCAATTAATTCTCCAAGGGCAGCAGGCACTGAATTTGTAGATGATACACTGAAATGTAAAGTTGTTTGCCAGTAGCAGCCTCTTCGTTAGTTACAGATCTCTTTAATGTGGAATTATTCGGCTGAATTTTAATTCTGCAAAGATTGTGCTTATTGACTGATACTGGTGGATTGTAATGATAGAAGTCTTAGTAGTCTTTTGTGGTTAAAATGTTCTGAAATGGGCATTTTGTCATTATTGGGTCATGTATTTTGTTTCTTTGCTTAACTGGAAAAATGTTCAAGGCTACAAATGTAAAACACACTCTAACAAGTGGTGCTGTATTATACAAGGAATATAACTTAATACAATCAGGAAGGTGAATCAAACAACACATACATATATGCAAGGCTTTAAAATGTGTGCAAGGAGCCTATGGTTTGAAAATAGCCCAAAGGTAAACTTAATTCTCCACTGGCCAAATGCATTTTCTTTGAATGTGGGTTTTAATGCTATTTCCATGCACATGGGTTTCAGTGACAGAGGAGTTTACTGTTTATGCCAAGTCTGCTTTCACTGTGAGATTGTATTGTTTGTTTAGCAAATGGCTATCAGTGTTTGAGCATTTTATTTCAATATCTGTAATCATTCTAGAAATAAATAAGAAAACAGTATGGACACTGATATGTTTGAACAGTGTTCATGGTAACTGGGGAGAAATAGCCAGGTAATGGAACACTGATATGACTGGGGAGGGGGGGCTTCTGCAGGAAGGGCTGCTCTGGGGGGACCCCAATCGATTATCTTGCCTATGGCCCCATGTTATCAGGATCCAGTTCTGCTAATAATTAAAATATGAGAATAGTTTGCATGGCCCTTTTAAATCCCAAAAAAACACTCTGTGGTAGTGGCTTTAAGGAGGACCGTGCTTGGTTCACATGCACACACATTGACTCAAGTAGTGGATCACAAAAAATTATCGTTTTTGAAAGTGGGTCTCTGTTCATAAAAGTTTGGAAATCACTGCTTTAGAGTTTCAAGATCTTTTGTGGTAGTTGAGATTAAATGGAAGTGAGCTCCCAGGACTGAATTTATTTTATTTATTTTATTTTATTTATCATTTGTTAACTGGGAAAGTCTGACTTGGAACGAAGCCAATTTTCAGTGGAGGCCCGGGGAAAAAGGCTCCAGAATGAATGACACTATTTCTTTACAGAGTGTATTAAAGCTTCGAACTGCCAAGTTCTAACAACTTCAACAATTTTATTCTATGAATTTTTGTTAAAACATTTGTTTCTTTTGCACTCACAATGGTGTTGAAAATGTTTTCTTCTTGTTATATTTTTATGGTCAGTACTTTATATAATTTATTTTTTAGAATCTTCATAAGAAGTCAGGAAGGATTATTTGAACTAGTAATTTAACTTCATTTTGCTTGGATATTACAGCTTTCCTATCCTACCCCTTTATTTTAATGTGGGGAAGGCTATTAACCAGTTCTGAAGAAGTCCTTTTAGGACTTAACTGGCATATTATTGTGTGGTGGTTAATAAATTATATTATTTGAATAGTTGCATCATGTTTGTTTCATTGGCTCTGTGAAGCTTAGAGGTCAGTTTTTGGTCTGGTTCTAAGTTATATAATACTGACTTGTCTCTGTTACTATCAGTTTTCAAATAAAAAAAAAACAGACCTTTTGTTGTACAGTAGTCTCTAAGAAAACATGATCCACCAGAACGAGCCTTTCTTCCAACATAATCTTTTTCCCAAGCTGACAAAACTGTGATAAAACTTACTCTTTTTTTCCTGGTGATAAGGTAAACCAGAATCAATCTCTGTTAACTATCACCATGTCTGCTGTAAACATTGGCAATCTGTAGACTTTCTCAATTAAAATTAACAAATTCCAAACAGTCAATTACCACTTCATCTTCCAAGGTACAACTGAACTTCAAGTTATACCTCCTTGTCTTCTCTTCTAAATTCACTAATGTCTGCTCAGTATATACAAATTGGCTGCTTAACTCCACTGGTTTATTCCATACATTTGCCAGACTCTTTTGCATTGCTAAAACTGAGCCATACTATTTTTTTTTCAAAAACGTGCTGGAATGAGCCAGCCAGATGGATCAGAAGTGGGGTGTCCGCCTGCACCACTGATGACCTGAGTTCAGTACAGGACTTGTTTTAGCTGTAGGGTTGACTGGGAGGGATAGAATGAAACAGCTGAAGACAGATCTCTTGTCCTCTGGAGGGTAAGAGAAAAACCCATTGCTTGTACAATCTTTGATGGAGACTGGGGACCTTGCATGACATCTCAGTGTAACCCAAGGGGTGCCGATAATGTTTTGATGTCATTACACTAGCCAGCTCCACAATTTGGGATAATGACTGGCCTCTGCAAGAATGATGGCTCCTGCCTCTGTGTTTGTTATTTCACATCAAATTTCTCACAGTCCTTGCCTAACAAAAAGTACCATTGCGATCAAGTTTCCAAGAAGTCCGGTGGGGTCCAACTAGTGAAGGATCACACCAGAGAAAACTGGCAAGGAGGTACTGGGGGATTCAGAGACAGGTGAGCGTGGAAGGGAGGCTGAACAGCTCGAGGAATGCAGAGCTGGGATGTGTTTGGGAAGAAGGTAAAACAAAACTGCTGGAAATATTACTTCACTTACAGATTAAAAACTCTGCATCCACTTACATTTGTTGTCATACCCTTTCTGAAACACTATCTAGTTCCATATTACAAAGTCCCATAACATATTTATAATTGTTTTCTACATTTGATTCTGGTTCTTAATCAATGAGGTGCCACTAATGGTTTCTTTGATTATACACAGGATTTCCTCATAACTTTTTCTTAGTTCTAATGACAACATCAAACACACAACTAATAATCCAGGCATTTTTATCAAAATCATATCAAAGATACCCTCTGAATGCAAAAAGAAAGAAAGAAAGAAAGAAGCATTAATTTGTTTTAACTTCACAGAGTGGCTTTAAGAAAAAGGAAGAAATCAATTTCTCAAAGTACCCAGAGGCTTTTCTTCCTTAGCATTCTCTTTATTACTTTTATTGCTGCTGCTAAGCTAAAAGGCCTGTGGTTTTCTGGATTTTTCCTGTCACGGACACCTCCCCCCTATACAAGAATACCACATTTGCTGTCTATTAGAACTCGAGTACCTCTGCACTGGCCATTGATCTCTTGTATATCTGCATCAGTGAGGCCTGCCAGAACAATGATCACTCTGCAAGACAAACCATGTGGCCCTTCTGCTTTATCTTGCATTGTTATAACCAGTCCCCAATCTGCTTACCCCTGCTGTTTGCCTACTTTTTTCTCCTCATTCTGTCTTGACTCCCTCCTAACATGGCAACCTCTGCTTATTTCCTTTGTGAAGACTGACACAAAGTATTCATTCAGTGCCTCTTCTTCCTTGACTTTGGGGCTCTAACTCTGATCTTTACTAAGCCTGGTCAGGTCTGCCCCTCCCTTCCTCCTATCTGCTACGTATCTAAAATGCCAGCCCTTGATTTCATTCTTAATCTGTTTTGCCAGCTCCATTTCATCTTGTACCTTTACTGCTCTCACCACTTTTGTTAGCCTTCAGCTATCCCCCTTGTATTGTGCCTACCCTGCCTTCCTGTCCCCATCCTTTGCATCTCTTGTATACCATATTTTGTGCCCTAATTTCTGGCTTCACATATCCATGTACTCCAGTCCTGACAAATTCACATATTTTATTCCTAGGTTTCTAATGCATCCTGGTCCTTCTCCTTAGCACAAAGTGAAACAGTTTCCTAAAATTGAAGATTGTTTCTTTATTCTTATGCTTCCACTACTCTAAACCATACAGTGGTATGATCATCCTTGGCTAATGGCACCTCATCCTGGACATCCATGATCCATCAAACCCCCCAACCCCTACACCACCCCCATGGCTAGGACCACATGCAGATTTATATCTTCCATGCTACAGTCCTTTACCAGCTGCCTGAAACCCTTATGGCAGGGGTGTAGCCAGAAATTCATATTTTATACTCAAATCTCATGTTTCTGTCCCACCACCATCTTAACATTTCAAAAATATATTCAGCTTTCAAAATAATCCCTCTATATATTTCAAAAGAGAACACAGTTTTTTCAACTGTTGTCACTTATAATAACCATAACAATTATTTTTAACAAAATATTCCTATTAGGTAAGCATGATTTATATAGTAAAAAAACAAAGTGGGTGTGAGTGGTAACCCAAGGAACCAGAAAAGACCAAAAACCACTCAAAAAACACCAATACCAGCAGCAGAAAATAGAATCCCAGTGGAATACATGATTTAATGACAATTTCAACACGAACAATAAACAGTCCAGCAAATAGTTACACGAACCACCAAGGTAACAAAGCACAGTGAATAGCAAGTTGGATAAGCGCTTTCGTCTGTCTCAATGCAGACTTTATCAAACCAAAATGTGCTTGTGACCATTACAGTTTAAATAGTGGCTCCAATTAACTCACCAATCATTTAAAAATGCAGTGTCCCAATTAATAATACACTAAAAATAATACAACATATACAAAAACTATTTTTAAAAAATGTTATAGGTTAGCAGCTCTCTCTACCAGAATGGGTATCAGGGACAAATGCTCATTCAACACAGGGGGTTGACATGAATTTAATCAAAGCTGCCATTTTAATTCATATGATTTACATAGTGCTAGACAGTAGATGCTACTTTAGACAGCGCCAAAGACTCTGTGCTGTTTGACTCTTAAAGTTTCAGAGAGATGCTCAGACAAAATGTACTCTTTCAGTATACTGAGTATGCCTAGCTACACCCTTGTTCATAGCCCGACATCTCAGCCAATTTCCACTCCCTCTCAGTCCTGGACCATGAAATATCACACTTTCCTCTGGGCTATCTCATATCCTCCAGGAATATTACCCTCTTTCTCCTTATTCTGTCTTCTATATATCATCCTCTTCTCCTGTGATACAACAGAGACAATTTACTTTATCAATCAACCAGCTCTTCCACATTGCTCTGCTTTAATGGTTCAATCCTGCCCTCTCCCTTTTACTTCTCAAGATTTGGTGTGCTTCCTCCTCCTCTATGACCTCTCAGTTGATGCTCGTCTCTCCCTTTTCTGTCTTTCCCTAGTAATATATGCCCAGGCACCCCTTTACCTCCGGTCTGTGTACTTTGTAATGGCAGAACTAGTACAATGCCAATGCTGTTCACTGACTATGTGTGGTCATCTGTGCCACACCTGCTCTCGTCTGCAGCCAAATGTTTTACCTATATCAGAATTTTTGACATTTTACATATCTGGTTTAATATAAACAATGCTTTTTTTTTTTTTTTTTTTTTTTTTTTTTAATTTCTGCAAATCTTTTGGGTTTCTAAGACCATAATGGGAATTGACCCCATTCCTAAGTCAAAGTATGATTAAAGTTCATGAAATTAGTATTGTTTCAATGTTTGATATTAGCCAAAAGTGCTCTTTGCATTACCCACAATGTGCCCAGTAATGACTCCTTCTGCAATTGGTATGGGGTTACATGTCTAAGTATAACTGTAAATTCTGTTTTGTAAGACCCATTGCTCCTACTACTAGTGGAACTATCTGGGTATCCTTCTTTCACATTGACCTCATTTCTGCCTGCAAATTCTGGTATTTAATGACTTTGTGTCTCTCCATATATAAGATGCTGTAGTCATTGAATGTAGCAATTTCAATGATCAATGCTAGTTATGTCTTCTTTTCATGGACTACTACATCTGTTTTTTTAGCATTTATTTTTGAACTGTTGGCAATGGATGATCCCATGTGATATAAACATCATCATTTTCTATAATGCTTTGTGGCTCATGTTTCCAATGTTTATCAGCTACTTCAATATTGTAATGTTTGCACAATCCCCAGTGCAACAGTCTTGCAACATTAATATCCCCTTTCAGTATACAGTCCTTCTGCCATTAGTATATCACAACCAGCAACAAGATGTGTGACTGTTTCCAATTCTGTTCTACAAAGTCTACATTTGTCTGCTTTTCCTTCATGTTCAATGGACTTTGTAAACCAATGTGTATGTAGCCTACTGTCTTAGGCTGCCAATATTAACCTTTCATCTCTTGGTTTGAATTCGCCTCTCCTTAACCATTCCTGCATTCAATCCTAATCAACATGAGGCCATTCAAAGAGTTTTCAATACTTGCAACTATATTTATGCATTTTCCGCATTTCTTGCCTTCTCATCTGATCCTTAGCCTTATAGTCTTTCTTTTGTTTTTGGCACGTTCAGTTGCTGCCTGATTTTTATCTACTTCTGGTTTGATTTTCATTCCCATTTGATGCCAATATGCTTCTGCTAACCTAAGCAGGGAAGTCATTTTAGACTTATTCTCTTCATGTTTCAAAACTTTCACTATATTTGGGTCTTGTGAGTTCATAGTTTCATAGGTTAGTACACGGCCCTAGGGCCTATACAAGCCTAGCCATAACAATTCCCTGGCTATTTCTTCCCACAGTATTTACTTCCCTGGACCCCTGTCTAGCAGGATGACTGACATGATCCCTGGGGTGAATTTCCTATCTCCCATCCAATCATCAAGATTCCTTTTTAAGAAGGCCAAAGAGGTACTCTGCTTGACATGTATGGGCAGTCTATTCCAGAGTCTGGGGAGTCTCTGGGTTAGGAACCTATCCCTCCAACATGTTTTGGTCATTGTGATGACAAGGTTTAGATCCCTGGAGAGTGTGTCTCTGAGGGATTGGGATTTCTTTAAATGTAGCATGTGCAACAGCTCTGGGTTTGACATGGCCTTGTATGTTAAGCAGAGATTGCCTCTGAGTAAACAATATGTGGTAGGGTATAGGTGGAGTTTTTTTAGATGGTCAGCATAGGGCATCTGCTTTAGGCCTGTGATTCTTTTAGTGAGGTATTTCTGTGGCCTTTCCAGTTGTTGCAGATGTCTTGAGAGGTGTATACCAAATGGGGCATTGTATTCTATAATGGGTCTAATGAGGGATGAGTACAGTGGGACAATGACCTCCTTTTTTCTGAATGAAAAGCCCTTAGTGATGAGGTATGCCACATAGAAGGATTTCCTGACTATTGTGGCAATGTGGTTATCGAAAGTGAGACCACTGTCCACCTGTGTCCCTAAGTCTCTTATCACACTTTCGGTGTTTAGTGTACTGCCACCTATGTGGTAATTCATGGGTACATGTTTTTTCCTAAAAGGGATAACTATACATTTCTTGGCATTGAGCTTGAGGCCATGGCTCTGGCACCAAGCATCTGTTTCTGTAAGGCCCTTTTGTAGAACATCCACATCATTTTGGGATTCAGTAATGGCTCCCAGTTTGCAGTCATCTGCGAACTTTGTTAGCCAGAGTTCCTTAGTGTTGGCCTGTACTTCAGAGAAGTAGATGCCAAACAAGAGCAGTCCCAGGAATGAACCCTGAGGTACTCCACTTGTCACTTGTCTGGAGCTGGATTTGGAGTCAGCTACATTTACACTGTGGGTTCTCTCACTAAGTCAGTTGGCAACCCATTGAGTGACGTTTTGATTAATCTCCAGCTTAGTAAGTTTATCTATGATTCCAGAGTGGGGGATGGTGTTGAAGGCCTTGGCGAGGTCCAGACAGGCTGTGTGGGCCACCCTACCCTTGTCCACAGCTCTGGAAATGAATTCAAAGAAGTCAGTCAGGTTCAGGCGATAAGATCGGCCCTTCATGAACACAAACTGTGTGGGATCCAGTGTTTAAAGGTTGCCAATGTCTTTGTTTATAAGTTCCATGATAATATGTTCCAAGACCTTGCAGATCAGGCTCATCAGACTGATGGGGTGGTAGTTCCCAGGATCCAAGGTGGACCCCCCCCCCCTTGTGGAGTGGTTCAACAGATATGTATGCAGTCCCACGATTGCAGATCTGCACATGTAATTAGTTTTGAGGAGGACCATACCTCCTTCAGAATGGGGAATATATATACTCTTGGTATGCACTGATTTTTATACATTTTTTGATGAGCATGAAGCACCCTACTTGTTTTCCTGTCTAACGTATCCACCATCTTTAGGGACCAGTTAGTTACTCCAAAATGGTAAGTTAGGACAGGAAGAACAAATTGGTTTATATGATGGACTTTGTTCACAGAGGCCATTGCTATTTTCTGTATTAATTTAAGTCTTCTAAAATATATCTTACTAAGTTTTATTTGCATTTTTTCATGTTATTGTTGATCCTTCATCAGTTCCCAAATATTTATACACTCCCTCTTGTTCAAGTTTTTTTACATCACATTCCTGTCCCAAACTGATATTTTCTTGGTGTTGCAGCTTTCCTGCCTTAAAGGATTATCTGAAAAAGTTTTGACAACTTGCAGTTGTGCTATCAGTTCCTCATCTGATGAACTATACAGTTTTAAATCATCTACAAAAAGAAGAGTAAAAGTCTTTACACTTTACTGTTTTCTGGGAGCCAAATTGTAGCCATGACTTAATCTCTTAAGTAGTGAACTTAAGGAGTTAAGGGCAAGACAAAAGATCACTGGCAAAAGGCACCCTGGAATATCCTCCTTTGAATTTTTATCCCTAGAATAACAATTTGTCCTTAATCATAGCTTAACTGCAAAGTGGTTTGCCACTGTTTCATGGTTGCTGTAATGTAATCAATCACTGTAGGGTGTATTTTATACATTTTTAAGCACTGTTTTATCGATGAATGTAGGATACTGCCAAATGCTTTTGTTCTGTTGCCATGATTGAGTATTCTTCTAAATGACTGTAAACTCTGCATCAATTCCAGTGTATAATTTATCCGTCATTGGAAGGCAAGTTATTGATCTATAGTTTTTAGATAGCTTGCAGGGTCACTCTTAAGTATAAGCATTGTTTTTCCTATTGTTAACCAGACTTGTGTCTGTTTGGGGTCCACATATAAATAGTTCTTACTCATGGTTAAATCTTCATATAAAGATGTTTAATACTTATAGCCAGAAGGTAGGTACTGCATTTGGACCTGGGGCTTTTTAATTAGGAGCTTTTCTTAACTTCATTTCAATCTCTCTGACCATTACTTCATCCCATTTCATATCCTGTACATTTGAACTTCTTATTCTTTCTTTTACTTCTTCTGTCCATTTAGCATCTTTGTTATGTTCCACAGGATACTCATAGATATTTCTCCAAAATGTATCTATTTCTTCTTTTTTGGTGGTGTTTCAATTCCTTTTGCCTTGTTTCCCAGTTCTCTATAAAACTATTTTGTCTTCTTTCAGCTTTTCCCGGTAAGGGGTGGCTACAGCAGAACTCCGGTCCACTAATGATTGGCAGTGAATTTTTACAGTGTTGAGTTACCAGCCCGGCACCCAACCTTTAATGAAGGCACAGCCACACACACACACCATACCTCTCAACCTGGAAACATCAAAAATCTGGACAAGGCCCATGAAAAATAGGTACAAATCTATATGCTGATTAACATAAAATTTGCATACATAATTATGTAACCTTGCCCACTCCAAAGGGATTGTGGAATACCAGCTTTCAAATGCAAACTGAAGAACAGACAACTAAAATATGGCACCAGAGTCCCCCTGCAGCCATTCCAATGTCCCATTACCTGGCTATTTCGCCCATTTACCATAAACACTAATGTGTGCATACTGCTTTACAAATACAATGATTATTTGGATTTTATTTTTACATTTTACAGCCCAATGCACAAACACTAATAGACATCTGGTAAACAAAACACTGTCTCACAACTAAAATAGACTTGGCATTAAAACTTCTCTGCCATTGAAACTCACATTCATTGAAACAGCATTAAAACCCATACCACATTCAAAGAAAATGCATTTGGCCAGTGGTGGATAAAGATTACCTTTGGGCTGTTTTCAAATCATTGGCCCCTTGCACACAAAACAAGAAACATACATGCTTTCTTTGATATGCCTTCCTGACTTTATTAAATTATATTCCTTGTATAATACAGCACACTTGTTAGACAGCACATTTTACATTTATTGTTTGAACATTTTCCAGTAGGCTGTCTTTGGATTCTACAAAACCACTTCACAATATGTTATACAGAAATTAACATACTTCAGAAATCAAGCCTTGAACATATTTGCTTTCCAAACATCCAACATCTTCTAAAACCAAATGTTTAACATATTTATCTGGCTGCCACTGTACTGTGGCTGTTTCTATATATAGAAGAATACATGAACTTGCAAAACATGAATAAGAAAACATCTAGCAATAAATACTACCAGGAAAAAAAAAAAAGAAAACATCTAGCAGACACTGAAAAGAATCAGTGTAGCAATTTGGATGCCACTGGAGCTAGCTGATGCATGTGACTGTTACATACCTGCACCTTCCCTGTTACTCCAAAGGTATCAACAGTACATATGGTATTTGTTACTTTAATGCTAGGCTTCCTTGAGCTGTGTGTTATCAACTGTTAAATACTGAATCTGGGAGAACACCTATATGCCAGATGTTGAGGATGTTGTCCTGCTCTTTCACTTGAATTTCAACTTTGTGTTGGTAAAATGTTTACTTCAAGGAATATACATTCCCAGTAAAGATGGAATGACATGGGGCTTTCCAATTACTGCAGCAACATACATCAGTGAAAGCTTTCAACGGTTTTTACGGTTAATGATGGAATCTGTAAAAGAAAACTTTAAAATGAGACAAATGCCACGAAACAATGAAGGGCAACATACTAAGAAAAAATTAAGTTGCACTCCTGTTTTAACAGAAAGTAAGAGATTTCAGAATCCTCTTGAGTTTTACAGGTTTCCCAAAATTAGGTACTATAGCCAAGAAAACCTGCTTACTATAAAGCTCAAACATGTTATCAGCATCATAATGAAAAATGTGTAGCACGACAAAAGCAGCAGATAGTGGTTTAATGCAAGCCTGTTCCACTTCACTAACACTGAATGAGAAACTAGCCCATTTTACACTAAATCAAAACAGCATCTAATATATTTACTTCACTGAGGAAATGATACAGTCCAAAATGGCAACCATCAAATTAAAAAAGATTTACCTTGGTGACAAGCTATTCAAATAGACAACTGTGCAGCTCTGGAGAAAGGCAGGGAATTTCTAAAGTTATTTTTTCCGTGTTAATTCTGTCACCATCACACACACACACACACACACACACATACACACACACACACACACACACACACACACACACACACACACACACACACACACACACACACACACAGTCTCAAAATCATTTTTCCCTCCTAGGTACCTTGATCAGGCACTTGCTTACTAGTAAATAATCTCTTAAATGGATTACAAGGGCAAACAGAGAATAAAGGATCAAGAATTCTTAAGCTGGAAATGGAGAGTGCATAAAGTTCTTTTTTTTTTTAAGGGAGAGTGCATTAGTAGTGCAAGCTAGTCACAGTCAACACTTCCCCAGTGATAATCTGTTAAGTCTTAAATAAAGGAGAACACTTAAATCAAGACTAGGTATATTGCTAGGCAAAAATCGCACTGCATCATTGCAGAGATCGCCACATGACCGCTGACAAAACATTTGCTAAACTCTTCTTGGAAAGGATTTTTGTTACAGCTTTAAAGGATTGGCAATGGTAATTAAGACAAAATAATTCATATGGACCGTGGAATGCAGCAGAACAGTACAACAACATGTAGCACAGAAAAACTGCTTCACACTTCAACTTTTCCGTAGCTGTACACACACATACAGTTCCTTACTTCTCCGTTCAGCAGCCAGGACTCAGGACTCAGAGCGATAAATAAATCCTCTTGCCTTCCATTCCAACAGCCAGGCGAGCCTTCGAAATGCCATGAGGAGCGATGATACAGCCAGACGAGCCATTCCTGCTTGCAAAGCATTTAAACTAGCCAGAAATATGTGAGCAGAGAGCTCAATTCTGACAGGCTGGTAGCCCTGACAAGCTGACGTCATCATGCACGCGATGAAGTCAGCTCACAAGCGCGATAATTTAAAAAAAAAAATCAAAAAAATTAAAAAAAAGAAAATAAATTGGAAATGAAGGGGTGTCACTCGGGAATCGTGGCATCCCATTATTTGGACTCCAAAACTCGATAAAAAATGAGAAATTCGGGACAGTTGGGAGATATCTCACACACACACACACACACACACACACATGCGCGCGCATGCCTACCTGCATGTCTTTAAAGTCCGCGGTGAGGACATGCCGACTCTGCACAGAAGGCGCTCTAGCAAACAATCGAACCACAAAACCTCTTCCTATGAGGCGACAACGCTAACCGTAGCACCAGCACAGCTTACTATAAAACTATTTTGTGTCTTCAAAAAATTGTTTGCTTTGTACTTTTCCTTTATATTTATCTGCATCTGTTCTAAGTTTTTCTGCCTCTGCTGATATTTTTAGTTTATTTGCAATAGTGCATGATAGATCCTGATCAGTTCTGATACTATGCATTGCTTTTATCGTGTCTATCTTTTTGAGTAATTTTGTTGATCTGTTCCACCTTTTATACTTTTCTGGCAGTGACACTTCTTGTCTTAATTGCTCTGTAGTTTTCTCTATTCAATACTTCCATAATGGCATTGATTTCTCCCCTTCCTTTCCCTTACTACCCTATGTTTTTGTGGTAAGACTTTATCTGTTATTAGTTTAGCTGAACAGTAGCTATTTACTTCTGTTAGTATCACATGAATCTTAACAGACAGTCCTAATTACTGTGTTCATTTGGTTTATCAAAATTCTAACTTTTGGGGCTTTATTGACTTTCTGTAATCTATTTCTTTCATCATTGGTCTTAATATGTCTATCCATGCCTATGTAATCAAGCAGCTCTTCTCTTAGATCATTTTCTTCTAAATTGAGGATACATTTTGTTCTCCATTCCTGCGGGCATTCTACCGAAAGTTCCAGAACATTTTCCTGTGCCACATTCTCTTCATTTTCATCCTGTGTCATCCGTTGCTCTATCATATGGGAACTCACTGGACTATCACTTCACAACATTGACTGTGACAGAGTTGCCACAGCTTCCTGTTTCTTGTCTTGCTGTGCAACTCCAACTGAACATTTGTACTTCTCCTATGGAAGGCTCCAAAGTGTCTTCATATGGCAATTGATCAGATGTTTCTCACTCCACTGCTTCTCCTTAATTTGGGTATCCATTGCTCTGTCCTTCTGTGGTGTTATCTGAATTAGATTTTGTACACTAAATCCTTCCCTTTGCAGGTAATAAATAACCTCAGTTTCTATTTCTTTAATTTCTCCATTACCACTCTTCTTTTCTACTTTTCCTCTTTGTTTTCTTATTTTTTGTATTGCAAAATTTTCCATATTCGGATGACTTTGCCTGCATTTCTCTTCAAATATCTTTGGTACTGCTCTTTTTGTATTGATTAGTTTTGCTTTCTCCATTGCATAAATATTGCACCATATTAAACGTCTTTTTCTTTTATGTGCCCATATTTCTTCTTCAGATGTCTCCTGCTCCTTCTGCTTCTTACTTTGGCGAGTCGTTGTTCCAGCATGCTGTGATGTAACCTGTGTTTGACTTTCTGCACTACATCCTTCACTTCACAAGTACTCCATAACTTCATTATCTAGTTTTTCTAACTTCTGCTTTACTAATCTTCTGTTTTATATTCACTCTTTGTGATCTTATTTTTATTTTTGTGAAATGTTTCATATCTGGATGCCTTTGCCTGTATTTCTCTTCAAATATCTTTGAGCCTGCCTTTTTGTGTTGATTAGTTTAACTTTCTCCTTTGCATAAATATTGCACCATATCAGATCTCTCTTTCTCATGTCCATATTTCTTTTTTTATGCCTTTCAAAAGTCTCTAGATTTTGTTCTTTACATTTTCGCACTTCCTCAGTCGCTTTGTTTTCCAAACGGTCCAAGGTTTCTTGGTCTATATAATTTTTTTATAAATCTGCTATATTAATGAACACAAAATTTTATATGAAGCTTCTGACAGCTTTTTGTGGAAGTATTTTTCTTTCCTCTAATTTCTCTTAATTTGTGTATGGAGTGTTTTGTTTCCCAGAAGTTGTAATTAAGACGGCGCACAGTTTAGGAATATGTAGCATTTGTCATGTTGGCAATGCATTTCTATATAAAATTGTATATTGGCATATCTCCTGGAAGATCTTACAGCATTAGTGAAGATACTATGTGGTTCTTTGAAAAAGAAAGAATCACATTTGAAGCAAACAAAATAAGGATATATTCAGTAAATGTTTTCATGATTGTTACTCAAAAGTTCCATAAGTTGTGCAAGTACATGACAGCTTAGTGTTAAAAACTATTACATAAAAGGACTGAAGACCAGTTTCAGCCATTGCCACTGGGTGATTATATGATACTTGCATTCATACTGTTGTAAGATAATTGTTCACTAAAATGGAATAAAATTTAAACCAGTATATGACTGTAAACGGGACATTGTCCCTCACTCAAAGTGTTTTGGGTAAAATAATCACTACAGATTGGAAGACGAACATGTCAGTGAGTTTGGTGAGAATATTTGAGTAGGCAGTTGCCATGTGAGACATGGAGTGCAGGATACAGGATCATGATGCATGTGTGGACATGTGTATATGTGTGTGTTTGTATTGTTTGGATCTGTAAGTTGCTTGTTGGGGTAGGAGTATGGATATCTTTTATGTTCCTTTATTCTTCTCAGAAGAAAGACCCATTATACAGTCTCCATTAATATTTTAGGATATATCCAGGCTTGTTTCACAATCCAATGCCACTGCAGAGCAGTCCGCTAGCCCAAAGAGAACTTACATAACCTGAATGTAATGGGCTTCTCACGCTGGTTGTTATAGGGCACCCAAATTCTGCACTTGTATTTGATAACAAAGGGTGTGCTAATTCAGGAAAGCTGAATAGTGCCTGATCTGAGACTTTCAGGGCAGTGGAAATGTATGAGATACAGGAACTACTACATTTTATATTTTATATTTTATTTTACATATTTTTATTTTACATTTCACTTCAGAAGAACAAAATATAATTTATTTACTGTGAGAAAAAAAGGTAGATGATGTTGCAGAAACAGTGTATACAGACACTGAGATTAGGACAGGGCCTTTGGGGATGTTGTGTGCATGCAAACTGAGTATTTAAACACGATGTAACAGAGCTGATTAATCACTCTGGCAATATATAGTATCTGATAATATATAGTATATAATAGTACCAGACTGTCATCGGACTGCAAGAAATACAAAGAGAAAGAAATCAAGAAAGCCCTTAATGTAAAAATGTACATAAGCTCTTGGCTAAAAAGACAGTTTAAAACCTGCAATGACTCATATAGGCCTAACAGTCGCACTTCTTGCTATGACCAAACTAGAACAAAAAGCAAAACCACACATGTAACATTCTGGTCTTTGTCAGGGTGCCTCAGTACAGAGTGTGGCAGTTCACATGACTTCACTGCATGCTAATTTTGTAGATGACAGTTAAAGGTTAGTGAGCAACACACTGTAACCAGGCTAGAAAGAAATACTTATTCAGTGCAGAGCCAGCAACTCTGTGGAACTCAGTCAATAGCAATTATTCAAAGAGCAGGTATCCTTTGACTTTACTAGAGAGGTATTTGTCTTTATTGTATATTTTTCTGTTATTCACTAAAAGCATACACCAGGGCAGTAACTGTCCGAGATATAGACTGTTTTGCATACTATACTCGGTTCCTGAAGAAATATGTATTCATTTGTTCACATGCAAAATCACTAAGCACAAATGTGTGTTTTCAGTGATGAACATAAATGATTGTCTGGTTAAATGACTTGCTCACTCACACTGCTTGCAAATAGACATTGAGGGAATTAAGCCCACACTACAGGATGAAACTTGTTATCAGCTCATACCTTTAACCCTCAGTGATAAACTTTCAGTAAGCTCTGGAACACATCCTGTTCACCAGGGTGTAGCCTAGGGTACTTCTGGTTCCCAGGTTTTTGTCCGGTTCTAGAGAGTGCATACATTTCATTCAGGTACACACACTTGCCTATGATGTACAGCACTATTTACAGTATTTTTTTAGATATTTAGCTGAATAAGACTGTTTGTAACCTCAAGGACTTTAGCACTCCAGGCCTGTCTGCCAAGAAGTACTTCCTTAAATTATTGCAAATTCCTATTCCTTTTTTTCAGTACTGCTGTCTATTCACCTTAGCCTGTGCTGCCCCTTTTATTGCCTTCTGTCTTTTCCATTGCAAACTTCTTCTCTCGTGAATCCTGTCTTTGCTTTATGTGGACAAACCATATACATTTTAATTTCATTATCAGGCCTTCCAGTGAGTTTTCTGGATTTATTTCTTTAAATTTTAACTGATTCAATCTTTTTTTATATTTCACTGAATCCTGGAAAAAGTATTCTCCAACATCACAGTTTAAGAACACTGATTTTCTGACACATAACCTTACGTATGGTCCAGCTCTTATGGTCATGTGTTACAGCTGAGAAAACCAAAGCTTTAACTATATGGACTTTTGTTGACAATGTAATGTCTTTGTCTTTAAAATCTTATCCAGATTTGCTATATCTTTCCCTCAAAAGGCAAGTGTCATTATCTGCAGAGAGTACCAAGCCCAGGAAAATGAAAATTTGACACTGTCTGCTCTCCATCTTTTTGCAAAGATATGACCGGGCTAGGTGAGATCATTTTTGCGTTTTGACGTTGAGCAACAAAGCAGCTTTTTACCTTCATCAACAGGTTCTTCAATTCTTCCTCAATTTCAGTCACTAGGCTAGTATCATCTGCATATGTGAGACTGATAATATTTTAACCAGGAAGTTTGATTGCAGCATCTGATTTATCTACTCTAGAATTCTGCATGATCTGTTCCGCATAAACAATGAATAGTGGCATGATAATATACAGGCTTGTCATATTCTTTACCAGTGTTGAATCAGTCAGTTATTCTGTGTTCAGTCCTAACCATTGCTTCTTCTTTTGCATTCCTCAGGAGACAAATAAGATGACCTAATATCCCCATTTCTCTAATAACTTGCCAGTTTATTACTGTCAACTTAGACAAAGGCTTTAGAGTAGTCAACCATGACTTTTTCCAATTCAGTTTTTTATTATTTATTAGTACTGTCTTAGTTGCATCCTCTTCCAAGGGTTATACTCTCTATTTCCTGAATCATGATCCCTGGGATACAATATTCTGCTGAACCTTATAATGCTTCCCTATAAGGACAGTCCCTCTGATGTGAAGCATATTGCACTTTGAAGAGTGCATCCTGTTCTTTTGAATATGCATTATTTAGGGATTGTAGTCTTCTTTTGTGTATACCCTCTTTCCCAGGACATTTTCTTAAATTATTTACATTTTGTACACGTTGTTGACCAGGTCAGTCCCTCTAGGCCAGATACCTCTTTTTGGAGGAGACCCAAGGTAGTATTTATAATGAGTAGGAGAAATTTGGCCATGGCACTGAGGAACTTCTTCTGCTTATTATTGTTGCAAAGGTAATCCATTTTGCATTAGCACTTCCTGGTGCAGAGGCAGCCCAGAGAAGCAGGGAGGTAAATGGAGAGAGAAGGAGATAATGGAGTGGTGAAAGAAATGGAGGAGAAAGCCAATATCAAGAATGGAGAATGCGTGCAGGATTCTGAGGAGATGTTTCAAAGAAATCTGTCTGATGGAGATGAGTAGACAAACTATGGATGTATATTTACAACCCTCCAGTTGGGGGGTTTGCAGGATGATTTAGTTTAAGAAATGGTGATGCAGAGTGAGATAGAAAATGAAGATGTTTCCTGGGTGGACGTTATGGAGAAAATACAAAAGGGGATGTAGGGACAATCATGAAGAATAATGGTGAAATGGAAAAGAAAACATATGCAGAGAAAGTAAAAAAAGGCAAAAGGAGAGTAGCAGAGAAGAAAAAGTAGAAGAAAATAAAAAAATGAAGTACATGGCAAGCATAGCCCTCAACTTCCTAGCACAAGGTATCTGGACAAAGGCAAAGATAATATGGGGACATAGGCCCAAAAAGAGGGATAGATTTTAAATATTGCTCTTTCAATCTATGAAAGTTGTTAGAATACTAGATTTTGCATTGGCTTGCATTTTCTGAAGGATTTCAAGTCTCAAATTCAAATGTGTGTTATCATTTAGTAACTTCAATCCTCAATAGTTTTCCAGAAAACTACAGATTTTATGAGGAATGGATAAAAAAATATGAGGCAAATATCTGGACAGTTGAGAAGTATGGTGGTAAGGATTCATAGGTTCATAGTTTTATAGGTGTGTACTAGCCTAATGGCCCTGAAGCCTTTTCAAGCCTAGCCCATAGAAGTGCCCTGGCATTGTGCCACCTGATGTTAGTTCCCAGTGCCTCTATCAAGTAGAGCCACTGGAGTGATCTCCGGGATGAACGTTCTATTTCCCATCCACTCATCAAGATTTTTCTTGAAGAGGGATAGTGAGGTGCTCTGCTTGGATGGGAAGTCTATTCCAGAGCATGGGCAGTCTCTGGGTTATAAACCTGTCCTCCAACATGTTCTGTTGATTGTGGTAATGAGGTTGAAGTTTTTGGAGCGTGTGGTGCAGAGGGATTGGGATTTCTTTATATGTAGCATTTCTAACAGAGCTGGGTCAGACATGGCTTTGTAAGTCAAGCAGAGATTGCCTCTTAGTAGACGATATGAGACAGAGAATAGATGGAGTTTTTTGAGTTTGTCCGTGTAGGACATGTGTTCAAACAGAAGAAGACAAAGAAATGGACAGGTATGAAGTGTGGGACAATTTAATAGTTTTGTTGGGTGTAAAAGCACATGTGGTAACTGCATTTATTATTAACAAAGAGGCATTTTGTGATATTATATTTTTCAATCAAAATTATTAATTGGAGAATATGTAAGTAGAAAGACTATAACCCAGGAATCTTTGTGTGATAAAAGCATTTAACAGGGAAATAAAAAGATTCATGTACAGTTTCTGCAAGAGGTGGAAAGAGAGACTTTGAAAGGACATTTGACAATTTTATGTAAAGAAGCACTGGACATTGTTAGAGTATATGATAAAAGGGGTTTATGGACTAGCAGATAGGGTTGTATTGTTCGCTTGTCTTTCAGCTTTTCCCGGTTAGGGGTCGCCACAGCGGAACTCTGGTCCTCTAATGATTGGCAGATAGGATTGTAATACTGTGTTAAAAATAGAAAGAGAAAAAAGTACACACATACCAAGCATAATAAATGTGGAGAGGCAAAGGGATGTCATTAAGTACTGGGGATAACCCAAAATATGTTTGTTTGTTTTTTGTTGTGGAAAAGAAGGACATTTGATAAGTAACTGTGATAAAAGAAAATGTTATATGTGTGGGAAAATGGGACATGATGCAAAACAATGTGAACTGAAATGTTATAAATGTAAAAACTGTACTTTTATGGATGGATTATAAAAATGAAAATAAGAGTAAGAAAAAGAATGAGAAGAAAATGAACAAAGAGTAAAAACTTTAGAGGTAGTAGAAAAAGAAGGAAAATCAGAAAAACCATAAAGAGGACATAGAAGAATGTTTTGAAATAAGTGATGAAGAAGATAGAAATTGGAGACTAAAAGACAGAATAGACAAATGAAAGGGATAAGTACGAAAGATAAAAGAAAGGAAACGGATGAAAAGATCATACAGCTAAGGGTTGGGGTTGGCATAATGGTTAAGGTATTTGACTCACAGGCACAAGACGCAGTGTTTGATTCTGACCTTTGCAAGGTGAAATTAGCCAGGCTTAGAGTGTCCCATTAAAGCAGCTAGCCTAGTAATTAGTTATAAACATATAAAACTATAATAAAAGGGAAACTGAACATTTAGAGTGCTTTCTGTAAATGTGAACAGTATTCTGGATATAGTTAGAACAGGACTTTTGTAGTGGTGGAATTATATTAGAAGACAAAAGATTTTTAACAAGTGAAAAAGATTACAAACAGAGAGACTATGGGAAGGAAAGATAATCTGTAAATTGGGGAATGAGAGAGGTTCTGAAATAGCCATAATCTGTAGAAATACAGTAAAGATATTAGATGTAACTTTAGCAAAATGGGAAGATTAACCATTACAGATTTAAAATGGAAAGACAAGATAAATAGAATTATAACATCATACGCTTACACTAATAATAAAGAAAGGGAAAGTGTATTTCATCAAATTAGACTATGTAGAGATACATATGAATATTATAGTAATATGAGACTTTAATTGTGATTTAAAAGGCAAGAGTAAAAAGAAAGGGAGTGAGAACAAATGTTAGAAGTTATAAGATGTGCTAAGTTAAAAACTTGGGACAAAAATTCATGGACTTACAAAATGGGGTATGTATAGAATTTAAATGGATTATTTTGTAATATCAGAAGATTTAGTTATAGGAGAAGGGGTATAGTTGAAACAGAATCTTCTGAGCATCTTGCAATATGGTTAGAGGTAAAGGAAAACAAGAAATATATAAAAATAGACAAGGAAATAAAAAAAGATAAATGAGAAGGCATGAAATGAAGAAGGAAAGAAATTAGTAATACAAATATGGAGTGGTCATATTACTGTGAGAACATTTTATAGAAATTAATCTGAATAGTGGATGATATTTAAGGATTTTTTTACAGTGGCAATATGATATGAGAAAAGTAGAGAAAGAAAAATATAAAAGAACATACAATAATGTATTTAGAAGTTTTAAACATAATAATAGAAAGTACTTTGACAAATTAAAAGAATTATATGAAATAAATGAAGAAAAAAATCAATACTTTTTATTTAAGCAAAGATATTTTTACAAGACAAGAGAAGTATTGAGTTACTTAAGTAGATTAGTAAAGAAGATGGCAGTGTAATGAGGGAAGTAAAAATGTAAAAAAGCGAAATATAAAAAAACTCAGTAAAAGACTACAAATAGTGTAGTACAATATGTACAAGAAATATTTAAATAAAAAAAGGTTGTGAAAAAACATGGCAAGTAAAAAGGTTAACAGAGAAATGGAATAAGGAGTTGGAAAAGGAGATTTCTTTATATGAGCTAGATAAATTATTAGGACAAATAAATAAAGGTCCAGCTGCAGGAGCAGATGGAATAGGGTACAAGATGTATAAAAATTTAAGGAACTGGCAAAACATATATATTTTTAAAGATTTTGAATAAATGGCTGAATGAAGGTTTTATGTATAAAGAATTGTATAGTGGAATACATAAATTCATACGGAAGAAAGAAGATAGAAGACAATTCTTTATGAAAGTAATAAAATAAAGATCTGGAACTAAAATGGAAATATTATGGAAAATATATATTGCAAAGGTTAAGGGTTGTAAGAATTATAAATGATAGAGAAATTGTGGGTGATATTATAAACAGACATTTGTTTTTGTTGTTTTTCTTTCGGCTTTTCGGGTTAGGGGTCGCCACAGCGGAACTCCGGTCCGCTAATGATTAGCAGTCAATTTGGGTGCCAGCCCAACACCCAACCTTCAACGAAGGCACACCCATTCACGCATGTCTTTCGAACGCCACTCGACCACGGGGAGGATAGGAGACCTTAATAAGGTATTTGATACAACTGGGCATGAAATCTTAATGGTTAGAATGAAAGAATTTAATATTAGTGAGAAAGTTAGGAAATTGTTTATGTCACTGTATAGTAATAATAAACTAAAAATGCTTTTAAATGGCTGGGTAAGCCAAGAGGTATATAGGAAGAGTGGTGTAAGACAGGGATGCCCAATATGAGTTGTATACTTTTTGCATTAGTATGAATGTGATAGTATATGAAATAAACTACAAAATGAAGGAGGCTGGGTATATAACACCTGAAGGGTTAAGAATTCCAGTCCTGTTAATATATGCAGATGATATTATAATAATTGCAGCTGATAGTATTTTACGATAATGATTATAAGTTCTTTATAAAAGTAATAGAATAAAGATTTGAAACTAAAATGAAAATATTCTGGAAAATACTATATATAGGTTCATAGGTTCATAGGTAGGTACTAGGGTATCTGCCTGAAGGCATTTATAAGCCTAGCCAGAATGTATTGGCTTTCGCTGCCCCCTTAGATTAGTTCCCTGTGCCTCTGTCCAGCAGACCCACTGAAGTAATAAAGTATTAGGACAAATAAATATAGGTCCAGCTGCAGGAGCAAACCAGAGTAAACTTTCTGTTTCCCATCCACTCGTCCAGGTTTCTCTTGAAGAGTGCTAATGAAGAGCTCTGCCTAATGTAGATTGGAATCTTATTCCAAAGCATTGGAAGTATCTGGGACAGGAATCTATCCCTCCAGCACATCCCATTTATTGTTGTGGTGAAGTTTAGATCCCTAGAGCGTGTGGCTTGAAGGGATAAGGTTTTCTTTAGGTGGAGCATGTCCATCGATTCTGGGTTCTACATGGCCTTGTATGTCAGGCAGAAATCACCTCTGAGCAGGCAGTATGCAACCGAGTACAGCTGGAATTTCTTCAGTCGAGCTGCATAGGGCATCTGTTTGAGGCCAGTGATCATCTTGGTAAGGTACTTCTGTGGTCTTTCCAGCTGTTGCAGGTGTCTTGTACGGTACATCCCAAATAGGGTGTTGTACTCTATGATGGATCTGATGAGTGATGAGTAGAGGGGTACAATGACCTCTTTTGATCTGGATGCAAACCCTTTTGTGATTAGGTGGGCCACATAGAAGGATTTTCTAACCACCTTGGCAATGTGATTATCAAAGGAGAGATTACTATCTACTTGGGTCCCCAGATCCCTTATTAAGTTTTCTGTATTTAGGGGACCACCACCTATGTGGTAGTTTGTGGATACTTTGTTATGTCCAAAGGGAATAACTATGCACTTTTTGGCATTTAGCTCGAGGTCATGATTTTGACACCAGGTATCCGTCTCAGTGAGACCCTTTTGAAGGATGTCTGTGTCAGCCAGTGAGTCAATTATAGCCCCTAGTTTGCAGTTGTCTGTGAATTTGGACAGCCATAGTCCTCCTGTGCTTGTCTGTACCTCTGAGAAGTATATGCCAAACAGAAGGGGTCCTAGGACTGCGCCCTGGAGAACACCACTTGTAACCGGTTAAGAGTCAGACCTAGCTCCTGCAACTCTCACCCTGTGGGTTCTGTCCGTGAGCCAATTGTCAACCCATCTGTGACATAGGGGTTTATGTTCAGGCTGGTGAGTTTGTCTATAATAAAAGAATGGGGAATGGTGTCGAAGGCCTTTGCGAGGTCTAGGTAGGCTGTGTGTACCAACTTTCCCTCATCTATAGCCTTGGTAACTGTCTCAAAAAAGTCCACCAGGTTTAGGAGGCATGATCTGCCCTTAACAAAGCTGAACTGGGTAGGGTCCAATGTTTGGAGGTTCCCAATGTCTCTGTTAATGAGTTCCATGATGATGCGCTCCATAGCCTTGCAGACCAAGCTAGTCAGGATTATAGGGCGATAGTTCCTGGGGTCTGTTGTGGCTCCACCTTTGTGGGGTGGAATAACCATTGCTGTGCACCACTCTATGGGTACATAGCCTGTGGAAAGGCTGAATTTGAACAGTGTGTTTAGGTGAGGGGTTAGTTCATCTTTGAGCTCATGTAGAACGCAGCCTGGGACACCGTCCGGTCCCATTGATGCTACGTTTTTGGCTTTGGAGAGGGCTATTTTAACCTGAGTGTCTGTGATTTCAGGGGCTCTACATTCTTCTGGTATGGTTATGGGCCCTTTTGGGGGTGAGAAGGGGGTGAAGTTTGCACTGAACCTGTCTGCCAGGATGTTGGCAATATCGGTTGGTTCAGTGTATTTTTTTTTGTGCCATTCTGCACTAACTCCGAGCAGATATGAGCATTGCCACTTAGATTCTTGACATAGCTAAAGAAAGCCTTGTGGTTATCTTTGGAGTCCTTGGCAAGTTTTCTTTCAAAGCTCACCTTGGGTGATTTTATGAGGGATCATAGTTTCTTTATGATACTGATCAGGGATGTCTTCCCTTCTTGGGATTTTACTCTTTTATGTACTAGTTTCCTCCTTCTATTGTATAGCTTGTTTATGGCAGGTTTTGCTTGAGATAGCATGATCCATGCATTCTTGTAGGTGCCCGTAGAATGCATTAGTAAAGGATTTTGCAGCTTGGACAGCGTTATCCTTTAGTATGGGGGCTTTGAAACTTTCCACCTCTGTCTTAAGTAACATGAAGTTTGCTTTTGAAAAGTTTTTCATGGTGGTTACGTTGTCTGGGAGTGGGGGTGGAATGTGGATATCCAAAGTGATTTGTTTATGGTCAGATCTAACCAGCAAGGGGTTGACCTCTGGTGTGGAACACCAGTCACCCATGTTGGTGATGACCAGGTCCAATATGTTGTCACCTCTGGTGGGAGTGTTGACCAGTTGTTCCAGGGCATTTGAGTTTATAAATTCTAGGAAATGTTGGACAAGAGAGTTAGTACTTGAGTAGTTCTCCCAGTTAATGTTTGAGTAGTTGAATTCACCCAATATTAGGGTGTTTGGTAGGACCTTTATGTTACCCAGTGTTTCCAGAAATGTGGAATGGGGGTCCTGGGACATGGTGGGTGATCTGTAGCAAGCTACAATTTGAATTGCAGTTTTGCCCATTGTTAATTGCACGTGGATAATCTCTGAAGCATTGTGCTGTGCCACTAACCTGGAGGTGTGGGTATCCTTGATGAATATGGATACTCCCCCACCTTTTGTATTTCGGTCCAGGTTCTGTGACTGAAATGTATGGTATGAGTTGTAGCCTGGTAGTGCTGGGGTGCTCTCTGGAGCCTTAAACCAGGTTTCTGTTACTGCACATATATCAATTTTTTTTCAATAGTGAGGAGTGCCTTGAGTGCGTGCATTTTGAGGTTTAGACTTCTGGCATTGAGTAGTTTTACCCTCAGATTTTTACTTGTGCTATTTACGGCGGTGGGTTTGTCTTTTGAGCCTTGCCTAAAAAAGGCACTATGGGGGTGGCAAGAGCCTTGGCCAGTATTCAAAAACCTAAGGGTGACAGGTGCAAGCCGTCTCTAGCGAAGCAGCGTGGCTTGTTGAGCATGTCATCCCAGGCAGACAGACACTGGATCCCCTTTGAATGACACCAGAAACTTAACCAATTGTTGAAATTGATAATTTTTTCTTTATACTGTGGTATCATTCTTCATGAGAGCAGGATGCTACTCAGGGTCAGGGTCATACTGGCCTGGGCTATGGGATCAGAGAGCTCTTCCATGCCTCTTTTCATTTAGTCACAGGAGGTACGGCTCAGGTCATTCACACCAACATAGACAATGACAGAGTCATATTTCTACTTGTTCTGGAGTGACCTGAATGCTTGTGTTATGTGGCGGATCCTGGCACCTGACAGACAGCTAATAGTAACCTTCTCCTTATTCAGCCTAGTGAGTGGGATGTCAGTGTGCCTGACTATAGAATCACCTATTAGTAGTATGTTGGGTATGTTATTTTGCCTTGAGAGCTGTGATTGTGTGGCATTCTGGGTTTGTGAAGAATGTGTTTCATGGTTTGTGTTGGGGGTGGAGGTTGCTTGGATGTTTGCTTTGGAGGGCTCTGTTGCTTTTGCAGATTTTTATTTAGAGCCTCCGAGTATGTTTTCGTGTATTTACGTGTGTTTTTTGCTGGTGCTGGATTAATTGGTCTATGTGAGACTGGTGGTGTGATGCCAGTAGTTCCCTTCTCCTCTTGACTGTCTGATCCAGTCTTGGGTTGAGAGAGTTTAGCCTCCAGTTTGGCTGTATAATTGCATCTCTTGCATGTATTAGTGTTTGGTGGTAGGAGGAGAGGGTTGACTGTGTACATGAGGCAGTTGTAACACTGCCTCAAAATGCCCAGATTCACCAGTTGGACTGGAGAGTACACCTGAAACTGCCCTTTGGACATGCCTGGATAGGTACAGGAAACTGTTTTACTGAATGGTTGGTAAGGTCGAATAGAGAGCCTTGTCCTTCTGTAGTGCTAGGGTTTATAAGTACTTGCTAGGAGTTTTGAGCAAGTGCCGGGCAGAGAAATGAATGGCTTGAGTGTTTAAGCTGAAAGTTTGTCTAGTTCCAATGGAAAAATTGAAGAAGAGTGTGATGACCGTGCCCTGGCCCAGCAATCAAGGAGCCTCAATCCTCACCACTAACACCAGGGAGGTCGACGACCGTGCCCTGGCCCACCAATCAAGGAGCCTTAATCCTCACCACTAACACCAGGGAGGTCATCTCCTAGAAGAGGAAAGGATAATTAATACACACAGTAAAGTACAATTTCCCTTAAGTGCACACAGAGATCACAGTCAGTCTGGGGCTGGCTGCTCCATTGTTTACCAGGTCCCCAATAAGACTCCCCACTGGCACAGCTATAGGGTCCAGGTCTCAGCCTAACTGGGCAAACTAGGACCTCCAGTACCCTTTCTGTCCAACCAGTGCTTCGTGTCCCTGCCCAAATAGCTGACACAACACACACACACTTTGAGATAAGTATTTATACAACTTCACAGACACTGCTGGGAAAGGCTGACACAGATTCTCCAGCTGTGCCCCTTTACCCAAACTATATGGTAGTAATTACTGCCACCACCCAGTTAATAATATCAGCTACTAAAAGGCCTTTAAAAGGGTGTCCAATTATTACTGTGCAATATTAATATCCAGTGGTAATGTGACTATGCAGTCTAAGGCTTATTGGAAGGGCTTAGACAGTAAACTATATAAATATATAATGTACTCTAAAGCATACTTCATCTCTACACAAAGCAGCCACAGGTAGAAGGTTTTAAAAATATTTAATAATAAATAATTAAAACACAAGACAAAACTACTACACTAGAGAGAAATCTAAGAGCTCACAGATCACACAGAAATTTAAAATAATACAGTAGGATAGGTCTGGTTTCAAAGAAAAATACCTAATTAATCTTTACTAGCTTTAACTATTCCTACAAGATATCACAGTGCTAAAAACTTATATACATAAAGAGCATAGGCAGTGCTGGTAAGTTAGATATCCAGATCAAAATGCCCTTGGTCTCTTGTGAGAAATAGTATTTAAACATTACTAACAAACATGTCTCTAAGGCCCTCCCAAAATTACATCATTTTTGACACTTAGGTTTTTCCAGTATTCATATTGCATCATCTTAACACCTGGTCTGAGTTCTCAGGCAACAAACTGCATTATTTAGCAATCTAACACCTCCTCAGAAACTTACAATGATACAAGACATTTCACATGTATATGCTAACAGAAACTAAAGCAATAAAAGCACCTTCCACATCTAAATTCTGGTCATAAACTTTAGCCTTAAAAAAATGGGCATGAAATCTTTATCCAGCCACCTTCGGGCCGAATTCTAACATGAAAGGATACAGCATGCTTCACTGGGCCCGTAGAGTGCAATGTTGTCACATATTTTGCAGTTCTACATTTCACAGAGTTTTCTTACATTTAAAAACACAAGCCTGTATTTTACATTTATTTATACAGTTGATAGAATTATATATTAAATTCTATTTGACTAGGCTGGCAGTCTTCGCCCATTTCTCCCCAGTCGTCACAAGGAGACTTTGTGGAGCTGGGAATAGTTATACCCTAGCTAACTGGTGCTGCCCGGCATGCAAAACTGGGCAAATGTGGTTTTTATAGCAGGGAAATGAAAGAGATAGAAATTAGCCCAAAATGGCCAATAAACTGCTACTTTCTGGGCTGAAACCACTCCTCCAGGGACAGATAGGCTGCTCAAAGCTCTCCTCTCTCACAGGTGAACAGAGAAACTTCCTTCTATCCAAGTAAGGTATCAGCAAACACAGAGATTTGTAACACAGTCCTGAATTCAGCACTAACTTGAAAACTGGACTATACTAGCTTAGAAAGGCGGAAAACAAGTATATATATATTTTTTTCAGAAAATAAAGCAGATACAATCAAAAAAACACTTTAAATGCACATAAAAAGATACTTATATATCTCAGTTCAGAGATGTAGTCAATGCCCCTAGTAATAAAGAAGGAAGAAACATAAATACAGTAAAAGCAGATGAATAAAGTGCAATTTATATATATATATATATATATATATATATATATATATATATATATATATATATATATATAAAATAGAAAACAAACAATCTGATTTAAACAAGTTACCCAATTAACCAGAAAAAAAACTCAAAACTGAGCCTTGTTCCAGCAGTCTTCAATCAGACAAGTTCTAACTGCACACACCCGCTACTAGAGTGCAGGGGAACCTTCTCCAGAAAAGATGGCCTGGATCTGTGCTCAAGTTATACAAACAAAGCTAGATTTAGCAGGCCTGAATCTGGTCCTATGCCACAGTAACAAGGCACACCAATTTCAGAAAGAAACAGTTCAAATAAGCAGGCACAATAAGCCTGTAACCAGAAATTCCCAGCTCAGAAAGGCAGAATCCAGCCTCTCCTCCCACAAGAGTGCAGACCACAAAACGTCTTAATGTAGAATAACTGGCCTGAAGTCCAAGTGCTTAAACAAGAACCAATACACTTTTAGAATAGCAGACACTGAGCTTTCAGTCAGCAATTCCCAGCTTAGAAGGATGTAAGCTACCTGTCCTGCCACAACAGTGCAGACCACAAACCTTAATGTAAAACAACCGGTATGAAGCCCAAGTGCTTAAACCAAAAGACTTAGAATAACAGTTACAATTTAATCAGGCTACTACTAAGCAGCAATAAGTGCAGCAGAATAAATAAAATTGAAAAATTTTAAGAAGAGTCAAAAGCAAAATAAAGTAGGAGGAAACACAAATACAGTAAAAGCAGATGATTTTTTTTTTGTTAGTAAAGTGCAAGGAGAGAGGAAGGAAGAACCTAAGTGGCTTGGCCTTCTCAAATCTTCTCTCTGTTTTATGTAGAGTGAACACTAGACTCAGAATATGATCTCACTGTATTCGGTTAAGTGAGCAAATGAGATGGACTCAGGAGGAGTGTTCAAATACAGACTTACAGGAGGGGCGGGCAATTCCAGAGCCACCAACACTAACACCAAAACAAGAACAAGGAGGGTGGGTGGGGACAAACAAGAAGAAGAATAAGTACAGTTGTACATATTATAGAGATATTAAATCAAAATGCAGACAAAAAATGGGAATAAACACTTATCTTTTCTCAATATCACAGCTGGCAGGGTCAATCTCTCTGTAAAGGTTAAGGATTGTAAGAATTATAAATGATAGAGAAATTGTGTGTGATATTATAAACAGAATAGAAAAAGCAAAAATCATGATATGAGACCTTAATAAGGTATTTGATACAACTGGACATGAAATCTTATTGGTTATAATGAAAGAATTTAATATTAGTAAGAAAGTTAGGAAGTTGTTTATGTCACCGTATAGTAATAATAAAGTAAAAATGATTTTAAATGGCTGGGTAAACCAAGAGGTATATATGAAGAGTGGTGTAAGACAGGGATGCCCAATATGAGTTGTATACTTATTGCATTAGTTATGAATGTGATGGCATATGAAATAAATTACAACATAAAGGCGGTTTGGTGTATAACACCTGAAGTGTTAAAAATTCTAGTCCTGTTAATATATGCTGATGATATTAAAATATTTGCAAAAAAAACAAAATATGGATAAAAGAAGTAATATTTTGCACAAATAAGTATCTAGAGGTGATAGAGATGGCTTTAAATAAAGAGAAAAGTAACGGTTTAGGTGATGTAGTAAAGAAAGAGAATATATGTTTTACGATGAATAAAACTTCTGTGTTAGGTATAAAATTTGGGAATAAAGATGTAAACAGAATTCAATGGGGAAAAACAATAGAAGAAATAAAACAAACCTGTCTTTTTTGGACAACATATAAATTATCATTCAGAAAAAAAGGCTTATTTGATAAATTTGGTACTGATGGGAAAAACAGCATACTTAGCAAGTGTATTTATGTTGTCAAAGTATTGGAAAAGGAATTATTGCAGATATTTTTTTTTCATTTATATGGGGTTGCAGAATGAAAAACGATGAGAGATTAGTAGTATTGTATAAATATAGGTATCATAAATTTGAAGATATGGTGAAAAACAGTAAAAGAGAGAACATACATGAAGAAATAAAATATTACCAAGAAAGAATATTTTTGTGGAAAATAAAAAAATGATGCTATAGAAAAAGAAAGAAAAATATGATATTAGAATGTAATGATTAACATTACTATATAAAAGCATGAGAAAATCTAACAGATGTAAAAATTAAAGCTATAAAAATAAGAAGCAAATGGTGTGATATGAAAGTACAATGTCAAGAATTTTTGTGGAGACTAGTAACAGCTAAATTACTAGTAAAGCAAAATATGCCATATAAAAAGAAAAGTGATAGGATATGTTTGCATTGTCAAGAAGAAGAAATTACTGAACATGTATTTTTGAAGAATAGAAGTAAAATATTTTAAAAGAATAGATACAAATTTATATTATGTTATATGGGTTATATGGAATGAAAGAATAAATAAAGTTATATTTGATGTAAAATGGATTTTAGCAACAATATTAAGTAAAATCAGATAGTGGTTATGGAAAAAGGAGTGAGGGTCTAATAGTGATGAAAATTTAGTATGTTTGTAAGGAAAATTATGTGTAAATATGTGTAAATGCATTTTATATCTGTATTTTTGTACATTTGTAAATATTTGTAAATATGAAAATATGGTGTAAATAATAGGTCTGTTTTGTATATAAATAAAGGATGCCTACTCTTTTTGATATGGGCTATTGGATCTTTTACATTTACCTGAGCTACCACCATCTAACATTACATGTCTGCAGCACCTGCCCTTTTATGATACAATGAAGTTTCAGTACTGAAAAGTTAATCAATCTTCCTACTCTGGGAATAGAACCCACAGCCTTATGCACCAAAGGTGTGTTACCTGTTGAGCTAGTGAGACTGCCCCATTAAATTGCATATACAAAATTCCACAGTGTATATCCTTTTTTCTGGGTACAGCATCTTTCTTTGGATATACTCTGTTCTGTGTACCCATACCAACTAGACATAACCTCTCTAGGCAGAACAAGTAGCCTTGGAAACACCCTATTTTCTGGGTACAGATTGTTCACTACTTTCTGGGCACATATTGTTTACTTGGAAAAACACACACACACACACACACACACACACACACACACACACACACACTCTATTTTCTAGGTATGTTATGTTCCCTTGAATATGTGCACCTCTCTTTTGCATATTCTTTTTTCATCAGACTCTAAATCACCATATAGGAACCGCTCACAGATATGGACCACACTGATGTTCTAGCCAGAAACCCACAAATTCTGCTACGTTCATGGAGGGTATTTTTAAACCTCAGAACCATGTCTGGGTTGGGAAATCTGTTAAAACATTTAGTGTTTGGTTGTTCTGGTTGCCGAGTTATGAGTAAATAGTGTGTTGCCAGAAAGAAAATTCATCTAGCTACTCTGCCATCAAAAAGTCCTGCTGAGAAACATTATATGATATTTCAGTTTAAGTCCAGAAATGGTAATCTGATCTGGCATCCCAAATATACAGAAGAGGTGAACATATTTGGGAGCCAAATACTTCGGTCTACATTTTTAGCTTCAAAATTAGCCTTATACTCTAAGATGGAGTCTTGTACAGAAAGAAATGTCAATGTCCTTAATCAATCACAAATAGCACAAACCCAATTATAGTGGGCAGAGCTGCAGTCAGCTAATGGGACTTTTACTTTTTCTTCTGTTTACAGTGCTGTTCCTCATCAGTTAACCATAACTACAGCTGAAGGTAATCACAAAACCTTTGCAAAACTAATCATCATCAACAACCCCCCTTTTCCCATTTTGTGCATGGGTTAGGGTGTCATGTCACTTGTCGACATCTCTCCCAATTCAATACCAATCTCCTACTTTCTTCAACACTTATGCCTGACTGTCATAGGTCTTCTCTCATGCAATCGATCCACCTCTTTACAGGATGCCCTCATTTCCTCTTGCCTTCTTCCTGTCTGTCAGAAATCGTCTTTGCCAGATTGTCTTCTGCTTTCCTGCACATGTGCCCAAATTACTGTAATCTGATCTTTGTGACCTTCTCTGTCAATGGATTCACTATGGTTTCTGCTCTTATGTCCTCATATTTTCATCTATCCCACAGTGTGCATCCTAACACCAACCACTTCATCTCCATTGCCTCTAGCTTCCTCAACTGCTCTGCCTTTACTTAGTACAAGTTTCTGTACCACACAGTAGTACTGGTTGCACCACTATTTTGTACACCTTACTTTTAGCTTCTTTTGCATTCTTCTGTCATACATTACTCTTGACATTCTCTGCCAATTGGCTATAGTCCCTCTGATTCTAGCTTTGACCTCCTCATTCAGACTTCCCTTCTCCTTAACCACCCCTTCCAGATACTTGAAGTTGTTAACCTGTTCCACTGTTTTTCCTTTCTATCTCAATTTTCAGTTTCTTCTGATTTTCCCCATTTGCTGCCATTACAGCTATCTTATCTGTACTCAGTTCCATCCCACATGCCTTCAGTTTTGCATCCCATTCCCTATCCTATGCTGAAGTTCTTGCTCAAAGTCTGCCTGTAATGGCACATCATCTGCATACAGTAACTTTGTTGAGCTGTCCCGTCCAACCTATTTGCTAATGTAGTCATCACCAGTATGAAAAGCAGTGGGCACAGAGATGAACCCTGATGCACACCCACTCCCACTGGGAACATTTTTGTAAGACCAAACACTGTTCCTATTTGATATATGTGGTCCTTGTACATAGCTTTCATTAATTCTATCAATGTTTCTGGGACTCATACCCAGTGCAGGATTGCCCAAATCAGCTTTCTTGGGACCTTGTCATATGCTTTCGCCAAGTCTAGGAATGCCCACTTGGACTCTTTTCTCATTTCTAGCTTCTTCTCAAGTATCTGTTTCACTGCAAACATTGGGTTGGTTGTTCTGCATCCTGACCTGAATCAGAACAGTTCATTTCTGATCTTACTTTCTACTACTCTGCATAACATATTGAACAAATGCAGGACACTAAAAACTAGCTCAATTTCTCAGTTGTTTTTTATTTATTATTATTTAACAGAACTTATTGTGAACAATGAAAACATAAGAGGGTTAGCCTTTTCTGAGCTTATCCTTAACTGAGCAAAAAACTTCAAAGCTTACTCAGATTGATAAGGCGGTACCACAAACTTCACTACTGGCACTAGCTATTACTGCAAAACTGGATATTTTAAGTTCAGCAGTCCAAAAAATTCTTCAGGGGTTAGGTCAGGAATTTCAGTAATTTCAGAGTCTTAAACAGATTCTGTCCTTACATAGAAAAAGAAACAGTAAGAGTTGTTAGATAAAATGAAAGAATAGTTTTGCATTCAAAAATTATTAACATAAATAATCACATTTATCCATTCTTGACAATTATAATATTAGCAACAGGCATACTGTCTATGGACAGTCTATTGCCTGCAACACATATATCAAACAACTCTAATTAGATGGTGGCATATATACTCGAAAACAGCTCTGTAGACTACTATATAAGAATTTACTTAGACTGCATTTGATTTCCAGAATTATTTACTTGACCTTAAATACAAAACACCAGGACATATTATAATAATATAACTTTGCTAAACATCATCGTGTTAGGTGACATTACTAAACCATATATGACAGATTCTGTCACTCCCCAATCATAAGCTTCATAACAATAAAGGATTAACAAGCTACATACACTGCAGGAGCAATGGTGACCATATTTCTGTCTAAACTTTCTAGGATATTCAGTCTCCTTTATTCCAGCACAAAAATATGCAACTACCCTTTCCACCTTTTGCAATCAAGAAACACTAATACAATGCTAACTTTTTCATTAAAGCCTAAAACACTAAACATTAACAAAACGTTTTTGTTAACCCTTGAAATAAAAACACTCCTAAAAAAGGGATGCCCCTTGGATAGCCTGGAAAATGGCTCCTTCTAATATTTATAAATTTTACTACTACCATATCATTAAACTTACCATCAGCTACTTACTAGGAAATGATCCTACAGTGATTACTCAAGCTTTTATTGCATGGTGCTCTATTGCAATGTTATAAACTTAGGTACACTCTTAATATGTAGAAACTTGCTTTCTGCCTACCTAAGTATTCATTGTTCACCACAGCATTCTGCAATACTGGTCACAGCTAATTAGCTCCCACTGATGCTCAGCATATTTTATTTTATTAGCTTGGGCGCCATTTTTCTGGCATAAAAGCCGTACATACTACTGATTATAAGGCTCACACAGCCTGTGTATTACTTTAATAACTAAAAGGATTGGCTACTGTATTCATTCACTAAAAACATCTTACAGAGCTAGCTCTACGTAAGACCTTTACAGATGCAGTTGAATATGTTGCATTTTATAACTATTGTTGCCAATTCGTAGAGTAACAATTGGCAACTACTACTTTTGCTACTAGGCCATTTATGTTGGTGCAATAGGCAGTTTATAATATATACAGTATCCTGGCTCCAAGCTGCTACTGCATATTTATGTAAATGTTGTAACTGCACAGGCTGTCAGTAAAGTATATATTTTTTTCTGCTTGGGTTAGCTGTGTAAACATAAGCAGCTGGTATTAATATTGTTATAGAGCAGAATACCTACATCAGTATTCTTGTATTTTTACATACTTGCATAAGGTGTATTTCAACTGTGTTTGCATTGTTTATTGGATGAAACTGGTGTTTCCATTGTTAAAATTATATTTCCTGGTTCTCCGGTTTGATTCTCGGCTGGGGTGCCTTCTGTGCGGAGTCTGCATGTCCTCCCTGTGGTCGCATGGGTTTCCTCCGGGTGCTCTGGTTTTCTCCCACATCCCAAAGACATGCTGTAGGTGGATTGGACACTCTAAATTGGCCCTAGGCGTGAGTGTGTGCATGTCTGTGCCTTCTGTGGAAGGTTGGGCGCCGGGCTGGCAACTCGACACTGTAAAAACTCCACTGCCAATCATGAGCGGACAGGTGATCTGCTGTGGTGACCCCTAACCAGGAAAAGCCGAAAGAAGAAGAAGCTATTCCTCTGTCTCTGTTAACTGTGCTAATTTCAGATTCCTACTGCCTTGCCACTCTCTCTCCCCCATCTTTGACCTCTCACCACATACCCCAATCCTGTTCCTATTTCTGCTAAGCTGTTGTACTGCTTTAGTGTTTGCACACTCCCTCTTTATAACTCCTGTCTGTGCTCCCAGTACAGCAATATCATTAGTCATTTTGTAACCAGTATACTTCGCACCATTTTCTGTTTCTTCTTTTTTCCAGGCTGTTATATCATCTGACTACCTAGCTGAACACTGCTGGAGAGTTTACTGAACCAGCAGTCCTTCCCTCAGCTGCCTAGACAAGACTGCTTAAGTTAGGCCTTACTAGTGTATGTGTTCATTTATGTATTGTCAAGTTATTTAAGCCTATCTCCTCAGCCTATAGTGCACCACTGACCCTCATACCCAGCTCCCTGCCTCTGCTACTTCACCCCTCATAGCTACTCTCCTGAATCCCCCTGCACTCACCCCACTCTGCTGCTTCCCTCTGTAATTTCCTTCTCCCCACTTTCTTTCTGTCTCTTATCTCTGTGTATTTTTACTTGCCTCACGTCTCTGCACCTCTCTGACTTTACACTCATATATCTTTGACACACCCTCTCTCTGCTTTCCTGATTGTTTTTCTAAGGAAACTTCAGCCTGCCGTGACCTTGTTCTTCCCACTCCGTTTGCCTTCGCCGTGCGCAGGCTCACTTCGCTCCCCTATTCTGCCCCTATTCCCCCCTCCACATCAATTGCATTTATACTTTATACACCCCACCCACTCTGCAACAGCCAATCACAACTCACTCACCACCCAGTACAATCCAGTAACTACCAACCACCCATACTTACATCACCAATCACAGTCTAGTACCCAACCAAAAGAACTTTGCTGCCCTCCCACCCAACTCCATGACTCCCCTTCCTCACCTGATAATCCCGCCTCGGTATAACACCCTCTATTAGCTCCCAGCTCTGCTACCCTTACATACTCCACTTCACATATATCTTACCAGATATCACTCCTTCTCCCCACCTAAATTCAGGATGCCAAAGTATCCTTTTGAACCTTTTCTCCTGCGTAGACTACACTTACACTAACAGCCCTTCTCATTATCACTACCCTTCTGCTTATACTACTGTACTCCCTCACCACATATCATTTCCAAGTGCCAACCACCTACTCCCTCCCATGGCAAACATCTATATTTCCCCACCGAGAAAAAACAATCCATTGTACCATTACATCAACTCTCTTCCACACCAACTATCTAGACCTCCATGCTAACAAAATTAACCCCCAAGCAAACATATCCCAAGCCTGTCAAAAGTACACCAAACTTCATTTCAAGTTCAGCAAACTCGTCTCCTACCTTTTTAAACAACTAAACTCCTCTGGAGACATCCATCCTAATCCTGGTCACACACCCCTACCTAATACCATCAACAGCCATAGCATGTTGAGTTGTAACATACTGCACAACAGAAACAAAACCTCCTTTCTCCTTAATATGAATGTTAGGAGTATTGCAAAAAAGGTTCATGAACTGCATGCCTTACTATCCCTCTATTCTCCTGATATCATAATATTAACAGAGACCTGGCTAAAACCCAACATAAACAGCAGTGAAATATTACCCCAGGTTATACTATCCTTCACAAGGACAGGAAATCCATAAAGGGTGGAGGTGTAGCAATCTTATTCAAGGACCATCTTTTACTAGACTGTCTTGAACCTAATATCCCTGACTTTGACAATGCTGAGCTAATCTTTACCAAGCTAAAACTCAACATAAAAAAAACACATTAACATCACAGGTAGTTATATCCCACAAGGAAATAATACCTCCACCCTAGAATACATTCTGCACTGGACATCAAACTCTCTCCCACAGGAGACAGTTCTGATGGGCGATTTCAACATTGACTGGCTAGACTGCTCTTCTGTAAACCCAACATCCCATGTTAACCTGCATGGGTTCTCCCAACTCATCTCATCCCCCACAAGGACTGATAAAACTTCAAAACACCAATCCATCCTCGACTGGACTCTAGTCAGTAACCCCTCACTCTCCTCTCAGGTAGGTTGTCTTCCTGATGGCCTGAGTGACCATCAGCATACCTTTCTGTTACAAACTCATAGTCATCAAAGATACCAAGTAATCTACCTACAATCAGAAATAAAAAAAACTTTAAGCTAGATAATGTCATCTCTGCTCTGAAGAGCTGTAACTGAGAAACACTCAGAGAGCTATCCCTTGATGAGGCTGTCAACTCCTTCAATAACTCCTTCTTAGACATACTAAACTGTCAGGCACCCTCCAGAACTATTAGAGTAAAAACAAATTTTGCACCCTGGCTAAGCAAAGAATGTAGATCCATACTCAAAGCAAAAGATAAGGCCTAGGAACAGTTTCACAAAAACAAAAACCAAACCACAAGACAAATATTTCTGGAACTTAGGAACAAAGCAAAAAAACTTGTACAACTACAATAAATCAACTACTACCATAACAAAACACCACAATTATCCACATAAATTCTGGGCCACAGTCAATAATATACTTTCACCAGGTAAGTCAACCACCCCCATCCCTATCTCAGCCACCTCCTCTGACAACATAGCAACACAATTTAATAAATACTTTACTGACACTATCCAGTCCCTTGCAAGTTCTCTTAACATTACCAATGATCCTGCAACTTCTGCCCCCACCTCAACAGCACCTCACAAAGGTGCCCCAACCAGTTCAAGTTACAACAGTGTCTGTAGCTTCCATAAAAAACTGCTCCATAAACTCAAACCAACCACACTAGCTGCTAACTACCTCCCATCTGACTTTCTCAAAATTGCAGCAGATGCCATTGCATACCCTGTAGCCGTACTCATAAATAGATCTTTATCTGAGGGCTCGGTACCCACCATTTGGAAGATCTCCCATATCATTCCTTTACACAAAGGAGGCAGTTCCACAGAATTTACTAATTATCATCCAATCACCATCCTGTCAACCTTATTCAAAATCCTTGAGAGAGTCATCCATACTCAACTCGTGGATTGCCTTCACACACATAACCTCTTATTGAACATACAATATGGTTTTCACCCCTACCACAGCACCACCACAGCCCTAATAGCCTTCATAAATACAGTTAACACTTCAGAAACCATGGTCTCTATGTATCTGCCATATTTTTGGCTTTATCCAAGGCATTTGATATGGTAAATCACACTAAAGTACTCAACTTGCTCTCCTCCTTCAAATTTTGTAGCTCTTCTATCACTTGGTTTCAAAGCTATCTGTCTGGATGTCAGCAAACTGTATGGTGGCAAAACCACCTCTCTTCTCTTCTCCCTGTGTCCCTAGGGGTCCCTCAGTGCTCCATCCTAGGACCTTTACTCTTCTCCTTATTCATCAACCATCTCCACACCTCCACTCTTCATGCATCTGTTATACAATATGCAGAGGACTCTGCACTAATATATGCATTCCCTTCATTACAACACCTCAACGCCATAACCTAGGAAACTTTCCTAGCTGTAGAAACATGGCTCACCAACTCCAAATGGATTCTCAACCCCAGTAAGACAAAACTCCTTGTCTTCCACCCTACAAGATCACCCTTATCTCTTGCTTCCTTTACCAGTGAAGCAAGGAAAAAAAAACTGCTATCACCCCAATAACCCACAACAACTATTATGTATTGAAATTGATGACAACATGAGATTTGATATCCACATTGCTCAAACTATTAAAAAGGTTCATAACAAGCTAGAACTACTTTACAGGAACAAACAATTCCTAACCAGAACCAAAAAACCTAATATCGCCCACACTCACCTCCTTTCAGTGCCCTTATATGCCTCCCCAGTCCTGACCAACCTTCAAAAAACTGATCTAACCAAGCTTGAACCCTGTTACAATAAAATCGCCAAATTTGCCACTAATGCCACTCACAGATCTCATCACTGCACATCTCTAAAACAGCTACATTGGCTGGAACTCCCCCAGCTGCTGTGCTATAAACAATTAACCTTTTCTCACAAAGTCCCCCAGCCCCTGCACTCCAAAATCTGCTATAGCCATACTCCACATCCAGAGTCTTCCTTTCCAGCAGTAAACATCTCCTGATTACTACTAAAGCCAATAACACAGCTGGTGAATCTCTATTCTCAAACATCATCCCTAAAATCTGGAATAAACTACCATTCCCCATTATCTCCAGCTCCTCCACAGCACAATTTAAAAAGAAACTTTTATCACACTTGTACAATGCCTGGCTATGCTCCTGTAACTCACCTGGCTAATACTAACCTCTGTATAGACTACCACATACTGATCATAGGGTTCTATCGTAATTCTCTTCCTAACTCATAAACAATGCAACTCACTAAATCCTAATTTATTGTTGATCTACATTTTATGTTGTTGATACCATTGATAAACTGTATTTCTCATCTCTGTGCTTTTACTATTGTTCACTTACTGTATGTATTGTTCTTAAATTTTTGTCAACTTCTACAATGCTAATGTTTTTATATTTTATTTTGTACTGGAGCTTTTCACCTTGGGCGTCAGCTGAAAAAGGACTTGTGTCAAGTCAGACTTTCCTGGCAAGCAAATGTAAAATAAATAAATTAAAGCAAACTGTAGGTTAGCTAGCAACATAGCTAAATTTGCCATCCTAAAACATACCCAGGCTGCTTATCCTTCCCAGCCAAACACTTCTGGAAATGTTTGAAGGACCTTATTTAACATCTTCCCAAAATCAATAAACAATAACAATTTGCACATAACTACCTTATGAGTTATTCACCATCATATTTCCACTCCAGTTTCTGTCTTTCATCCTCCTTTCTACATACCACTCTCCTTACCTCAAACCCGTTTTACACAGTGTTCAGTGTCCTTCAAAACCAGCAATGTCAAAAAAGCGAACAAATGCCAGTTTTAAAATTGAGTTACATAACTATAGCCAAACTTCTAACAAACTTACAGTTGGGTGCACACCCTACAGCTTTAAACAAGTGTTATCTCCAGTCAAATCCATGACTATTGACCAATAGCAAATATATCTTTGCTGAATTATTACATCTAATCTACCAAAAACTCTTACAATATGCAAATGCATATGATATGACTTAACTTCCTCTTAAACAACAAGGATTTTGCCTAAGTACAGTGAAATCACAGCTGTCTACTCCTCATAGGCCAAGTGTACTTTAACATAGAGAAAGGTCAGTTAACAGCAGCCCAATTTGTAGACCAAAGCAGTGATTTTGAAATATTAGCATGTTCTAATGCATCAGAAATTAAAAAATAATAATAATATAACTTCTTGAAAGGTGTAATCTCATTTATAAAGTACTTGAGCAACAGAGACAGACAGAGCAACAGGTTTACAACACAAACCAGTACCAAGAGTCACTTGTATTCTCATTATTCAGTAATACTTACAGCGGATTCATCTCAGATGCAGATGACATTTTAAATATATGACATTGTGATAGTTTTACTCCACAAACAAAGAGAAATGAGTGTTTTCATTTCTTGTTCTGGTTTTAAACTATGTTTAACAGTCTGCATCTGCTTTAGCTAAGGTCTTTAAGCCTGTATCAGTGATTTCACTACATAGTTGCACTGCATTTTTGTTGTTTTAAGGGGTCTAACTGTTGTTATTCAGCCCTGGTTTCATTCTTATGTACTTATATTAGGCTAGTTCAGGACTTTTCTTTGTGTTGGGGCAGTTCCAGGCCATTCAACTCATAGCTAAACGGTCTGTTTATTCAATCCCACCCACCCTGTTGTTTTATTGTTTTTAAGCTCAGTCTATCTGTTGTCTGCTCCTTATAATAATTAGACAACATAATCTCCTGCCTCTCCCTGTTTATTGGCTCTTGACAATAAGCACATTAAGTATTATTTTTACGAAGTCTCTCCTCTCATCATGATAAATAAAAAAAAAACTTTGATAAAACTGCTTAATATAAAGTGTGCTGTTACTGATTGCACTGATTTTAATATCACATCACTGAGTTTTTTACTGTAGTTAGTTTACTGGTTCTTTCTGGTAGCAGAAGAAGGTTTCCAGCCTAGTTGTTTTGAACTGAAACTTAAATACTCAGTAGCAAGTCCACCCAAGCGTCATTCTAAAACCGAACTCCAAACAGTTATAGTTACCCCTGCCACCGGTCCTGCTGGTAGTATGCCCCAGCACTTCTCCACAACTTTTCTAGTCAGTCTGATTGAGATGGGTATCTTGAGACAGTGTAAGAGCTGTCTCATGCTGTCTGATAATCATCAATTACTCAAACAGCATAACAAGATATGTGAGAGATGTGCATATATAATTGCCTTGGAGGCAAAAATTTCACACACATTAAACACTAAAATCATTAGCAGTACACCACACATCACACCTCTCTGAGGCCATTACAATACACATAATCCATCATATGTTGAGGTTTTAAAGATTAACTTACCTAAACCTCAAAGACCACTAAAACACAACACAGACACAGAGCACACTCAGCATATTAAGCCTACTTCCTCACATAACATAAGGGGTCCCAAAATCACAGATGCCTAGCAAATAAAGCAGGCACTGACCCAACCAAACATTCTTGTTATAGGTGGCTCCATTATAACACATACAAACGTGCTTTTTACCAGGCTGAGCAAGGAAGAGTGACAGTTAGTTGTTTGAATGGTGCCAGGGTCTGTCAGATCGCACATGCACTCAAGTCCTTCAGCAAAAGTAACAGTATGACTCTGTCATAGCTCATGCTGGTGTCAGTGACTTCAGGTGTACCTCCCTGCATTATATGAAGAAAGACATGATGGAGTGCTCAGATTATATGTCCAGGTATGAGCCTAGCATTGAGAGCATCTACCTTCTCCAAGGATGATGCCATGATATGAGCAAAAAAAATAATTCAGTTCAGTAATTGGCTTAGTTTCTGGTGTCATTCAAAGGTGGTCCAATATTTATCAGCCTGGGAAGATATGATTGTCAGACCATTCTACTTCACGAGAAATGGCCAGCATCTCTCCCCTATAGGTTTTTTATTATTGGCAAATACATTTTCCACCCCCATAGTGTCTTTTTCAGGCAATGCCAATCTGATAAATCTACCAACATAATGAAACAAGCAAAGGAAAATATTATGGTGTTACTGATGAATGCTAGGAGCCTGAACAAAAACTCCACTTCCTAAAAGCCCCAGGAAGACATTGACATCTGTATGGTGACTAGAACATGGTTTAAAATAATGGAGAGCACTACAACAGTTCTGGGGTATGACACCTTCTACATGTTCGGACCAGCTACTGTGTAGAAGGGCAAAAAGGTAGAGCGTATCAGTCTACATCCAGAAGGGACTCACATCAAGGCTGATAAAGCAGCATGCTGCATTAGAGCTTCTTTATATCCAAATCACCATCAGAAAGGTTCCATACCATATATTAACAAGCTATAAAATTCCTTTTATGACAAAAGAAAGCCACAATGCCTATCTACAGGAACTATAATCACTCAGTATTAAACCCAAAACCATTTTCCTAGGTGATCTAAACTATCCAACTATAGACTGGGAAACCTACCACACCCACTAGTTCACAAGCACAGAGATTCCTGGACTTTGCCAATACAAATGCCCTGGAACAATTAGTCAGAGTACATACCAGGCAGAATAACATCTTGCATCTTGTCTTTAATAATATGGGAGCATTTTGCAATATCCTTTGTGTATCTTTATTACTTGTTAGGTCTGACCATAAAGCTGTCTTCTTCAGAATAAAACTGAAACCAGAGGGCCCTTCCACCAAAAGTACCTTTAGAAATTTCTTTAAGACAAACTACCTACTCCTAAGTGATACATTTACAAGCTTCAAATCCCCACCAAAGCCAGTTACCTCCACTGAATATGCAGAAATGTACATCTCCACACTATACCAGCAGGTACACAGCTGCATAGATGCAGCTGTACCCTGTAGGAACAAATGCAGGGCAAACCCGAGAAACAAATCCATGTGGTGGAACTATAATATCAACAAACGTTATAATAAAAGGGAAAGAATTTTGACTAAAAGTAAGAAGAGTAATTCCCAAAATGTTATACCCTTAATAAAGCTTAATAAAATCCACCAAAGCCAAGTTTGAGGCTAAAATAACTACCCAAGCCAAACGTAACCACAAGATATTTTTGTAGTTATGTCTGTAATCTCAAAAGCACAATGTAGCAATGCACTGAGCGGATTGTGAATGATATTACCTATACTGAGGCTGAAGATACAGTGAACCTACTGGCCAATAAATTTAGCTCTAAATTTACCCCATCTCTCCTCTTCATCTATCCCTCAACATATACCAGAAATCCAGCTATCACTCAAGAGCAAGTCTTAAAAGTGTAATCAAAAGCTAAAAATACTGCATCAGTGGTTCCTGACTATATCCCTGGATTTATCTTAAATAGAATGAAGCATGATTTAACCACACCCCTAACAACACTGTTCAATATCAGCCTCCATACAGGATTTGTAGCAAGCGAATGGAGAACAGCTACAGTCATTCCACTGCATAAGGGAAAACCTTCCATCCACAAACCAAGACAATTACAGACCCATAATTCTGACCAGTCTCATATGCAAAGCCATGGAAAGGCCCGTCATGGAATTAATAAATCAGGACATATGGAACTTCCAAACTCCAAACCTGTTTTGGTTTGGATTTGTCAAGGGCAGGTCGTGCTTACTCAGTCTTGTGGAAATTGGTTAGGCTTGAAATGGCCTACAAAGATAGTTAGCCTAGTAATTACTTATGACCCATGGACCTAAGAAGTCCTTACATCAGTGAAGCTTGTTACTCTACAAGAAGCTAGCATTTAAATATGATAGTGCTCATCAGTCACCCAGCTCGCATTACCAGACTGATTTGTCTCCCCCTGTAGCTACGAAGTTCTCAGGATCAAGAGATAAATACAAATATCTGTCTGTAACTCTTAGAAATAAACTATTTAGAGTGGATGGTAAATCAGACTCTTTGTACGTTGTTTTGCCACAGATACAATTCGTGTCACTGATTATTTTTTATGAATTCACTGAATCAATACAACGACGAAATATCCACGTAGTCCCACACAATAAACCAAAACAGCTGATAACTATGTAGAACACCACAAAAAACTGTAACACGGGGAAACAGCTCAAAAATTAAAAACTGTCATTTATTAAAAATATAAAAAGTTAATTGTAATTTATTAAAAATATAAAAGGTTAATTGTTAAGATGCATTGTGATTGGAGGTGTTTTGTATTTAAACAGCCAATTGATTTAAAATAGTATTCTGATAAAGTCTATACTTTTTAGATGAAATCGCTTAACCTTTTATATTTTTAATAAATGACAGTTTTTAATTTTTGAGCTGTTTCCCCATGTTACAGTTTTTCGTGGTGTTCTACGTAGACTTCACTGAATCCTCATACAGAAAGAAACTAAAAAATCTGTATGTTCAGTAAAGCCTTTGTACTGCTCAGAACAATGTACCATTATTTCTTCCCCATGTAAAGCAGAACTGTGGATTAAAATGTCAGCAGTGTAAATGTCTTTGTCCTGAGAACTCTCTTTGTTCTTCAGTAATTCAGTGTGCTTTCTTTTCTTTTAACTTGAACTGGCATTTTTTTATCTCTGTTGGTTGTTTTTGTGAATGTTTCAACAAACTAGTATAGCATTCTGTGTGTTCCATTGAACCACTGGAAAACAACTCATATTCATTGATTTTTCAGCATTGTGAAGTATAAGTAAAAAAAAAATGTAAAAACAAACAAAAAATTTACAAGGGACAAACCCCCTTTGCTCCCCATGTTGAAATCTTGTCTCCCCCACCCCCTAACATTTTTATGCCAACTGCATAGCTGTAGTACAGTGAGAAAAGTGAAAAAAAACACTGCAGTGCACCTCTAGCGAAATGAGATCAAGTGAAAGTAGGTTTGACAAACCAGAAAGAAAAAAAAATTTTTTTGCATGCTAATCATTTTACTATGATCAGTGTGTTTGGTCTTTATGACCCAACATGTTAGAGACTATGAAGATAAAAGTGGAACCTTGTTTAATTTTGTATATTATAATGATACTAGATCATTGGCCTACCTGGTATTCTATGCCTAAAGGTGAAAAGTGACACAGGTTTCTCCTATTTTTTATTTAAGAAAATTATCTGAAGAAATCATTTGCCTATAGGAGACACATCTAAGAGAAGATAATAGCTCTGTCCTGAGATGGACATATTATTCAACACAAAGTATACTGCAGAACCGGAACGGTTAAAAGTGAGCATTGTGCAAATAATTAATTATAACTACAATGTAGTTTGTTTCTGGGAATATAATGGGTTTTCTGGTAAAGTCTTAATAATCACTGCTAAGGGAAATGGTAGACTTATTTCGTTGGTGTCTGTGTGTGGAATTTTAGTGACTTATTCTTCCTTTTTACAGGACCTTTTTTACATGGATTACAAATATACTGAGTAAAGATCAAGATATTCCCCATAAGGCTTGAAGGATTGTGTTTAACTCTGATTTAGACACTGTAGCACTAGTGCTCCATCCTATTTTTCATATTAAAGTTAGATATCTTTATTATTAAGAATATATATAACAAGGTTACATTAGCAAAAAATTTACACACATTTCAATCATAGGCATTTTACTTTTGCATTAGGCAAAATTGTACAATGTTTTTGCCCTGCGTGTTTATTCAGACTGTTATGACTCTTGTAGCAATATAGGAAAATAGGAATATGTTCAAACTTCAGTATAGATATTTTGGGTTTGCTTTCTCAATATATCCAAAATCTGAATATTGATACTTTGGGACTGATTTGTCAGAGGATCAACAACAGCTGTCTCTAATGAAACTTACTTACACAAACCTCACCAACCTAGATATTTTGCTGTTAAACTGGATACAGTTAAAGCAATCATATTTGCTGTGACAAAAATTTTCAACAGAAGCAAGAGTGAGTCAGGAAAAGTTAATTAACAGCAACTGCTAATTTCTAGTAATATCCAAGTTAATGTATGTCAATTGCAATAATTACAGTCCCCAATGGAGAGGCCTTAAGATAGGAAAATATTTACTGTTTGATATAGCTTATGCAAAAGAAAATAAAATCAACAAAATCCCAATGACATGCAATGGAGCCCACTTGCTACCTTAGTTCAAGTATTCATCCATAGGTTCATAGATAAGTACTAGGCTAGCTACTCTGTGGGCTATGTTAAGCCTAGCCAGTTTCTCTTATTTTTTTATGGTCAAAACAACCTATGCCATCTGGTTGTAGATTGTCCTTACACATCCCATGGTTGCTAATTATATATTACCCCTAATAAGAATAACTGAGACCATACCATAGATAATTTGTGTAGACCCATGCATGAGATAAAGCATTTATGAGTGGCATCTGTCCATTGGTTGTACAAGGGATAGTCTTATAGAATTATTGCAAGTCTTGCAGTGTCATTTAATAGCAACTCAAAATTTAAAATGCAGGAGCTGTATACAGATAGGGCAGGTAATGCCGGAGGTTCATACAGCCAGTCAAAGTACATATTACATTACATGCAGGCAGGGAACAAGCAGTATACAACACTTAATTTGAAAGCTAAGCATGAACTGTATGAAGACAGATCAATCACTATGTACCAGTGAACAGTACTGTACAGGAACTTTGCAGAGTAAAATGAGACACTGAGTCAACAAGACTTTGGTAATGCAAAAGCAGTTTACAGAAAGAGTAGGCATTAAGCAACAGGGATTTAGAAACCACACACACTCGGTCACTGCATTACAGAACAGCATTACAGAAACTATGTAAATAAAGTAGGCATTATGCAGCAAAAGATTAGATGACAGCAGTTTGAAAACTATGTATCAATAATGCGGGGACTGTACATAATTACAGTATAGAAATTACATAACGAGAAGAAAGAGATTGCAAAGACCATGCAGAGACCAAATTAGGAGCCAAAGAATTTAAAACTATAATGCTCCTGTGGGTAGACAAAAGAAACGTTCAAGTAGAGATGAATTATATACTAATAGTCTCATGGCTATATTAAAGAAAATGTCCATATCTATCCATTCATCCACCCATCCATCCAGCCACAAATGAATTAGCTTGCTTTATTCTATATTACCTGTTGAAGACTGACCATTTAGAGATATGCACCTGAGTAGGTAAACCTCACACATTGTAGTTAAATGTACTATGTATACCTTTCTGAATGGAGGATATTTTAAATATTATTAATCATTTTAAAAGTGGGATAATAAATCCATGAGCTGTATTTTCCAATGTGCTTCTCAGATCTTAGTAGAAAAAAACTCTGTGTGTGTGTGTGTGTGTGTGTGTGTGTGTGTGTGTGTGTGTGTGTGTGTGTGTGTGTGTGTATTTGTCCCTTTTAGGTGAGAGTTTTCAGAAACTCAAACTCCATATGGCCAAGACCATATGATTACGTTTTTGAAAACACAAAGCTTTTGAATGGAGATTGTGGAACAGTAAGGATCGGGAAACTTACCCTTTTTCCTCACTGTAGTGCAATCTCAGAGTTGGTATATATAATTTGCAGGGGTATGTCGGGGGCAGAGGGGGGGCTTGACCTCCTGCAAAAATGTGAAAAAAGGTAGACGTTTGTGGGTTTTTTTTATGATGCTCGAGTTTTCAAAACTTGATCTTATGGTCACTTTGAAAAGTCGATCATCTGACATAGACCCATATATATATATATATATATATATATATATATATATATATATATATATATATATATATATATATTTATATATAAAGTTCTGTATTTAAAAAAACAAAATGTGCTTGGGAGGAGGCAGGAAACCAGAGTACAAAGAGAAAACCCATATAGACTCACAGTCAACATGCAGATTCTACACTGACAGTAACTAGAGATCAGAACTGAGCCCCAAGCCCTTGAACAGTGAGATAGAGATCATAACCAATGAAGTAACGTTGCGCTACAGTTTTTGCACAAGTCAGTTTTGGTTTTAATATCACCTACTCCTAAAAACTGAAAAATACTAACTTAGTGTAAAAATCTATTTTTATTCTGCTTGAGCTGTAAGATGAATCATACTTACAGACTTTATCACAGACTCCCATTCTAGTTACATCTGACACACAAAGGCAGTTAAAGTAACTAACCATTTGTATATTATGACAGTATTGTGGTAGAAGTTTCTGCATATCTGTGTTCAAGTTAGCATTTTTATAAGTACACGCTCACTTCTGTAGTGATTACTGAATACAATGCTTGTTTCTGACAGTACATGCAGTTAGACATGGAATATCACTCTTTTCATATCTTTCTGTAGTAGTTGTTTCTCATTTACCATTATTTTTAAGAATCTCTTAATTTAAACTAATTTTTCATACTGCTGGCTTATAGCTTTTTAATCTCACTATTCTTGTGAACCTGTATTAGTTTTCAGATTTTAAAATTTGTGCAGATTTCAATAGGTTTAAAACAAATAACAAATAATTTTAAATTCTGCATAGAAATAAACCTTACTTTGTCAAAAATTATATACTTTAAGTGAAAATATTTGAGCTTTGGATATTGAATATGACTTACAGCTAAATGTCCAATTACTAAAGAAAATTAGTATAATAAAAGTGTTTATTTTGCCATTTATTGTTCTTATCCTACAATACTTGATATTTACATTGTGTCCCTTGGATTATATCCATCAGAAGAATATTTATTACTTTTTGCTCAGTGCCAGCAGCCCAGAATATTTTGATAGTTGGCTGCATGATCTAATATGCATGAGAGCTTGTTTGCCCCTCTAGTACTGATAAGTATGCAGTAGAGAATATATTTATACATTTACCTGGATCCAATGAAATTCTGTTTGTGCTCCTAGCTTAGTACATCAATCATTTTCTATTTGATTACATCAATGGAATGTATATTAAATGTCCAAACTTCTCATCTAGGTTAATTTCAGTTTGGATTACTCAAGTAGTACTCCTGAAATAGATAGAGCACTGCAGTTTGTAATTAAAACTTATTTATCCAGTATTAACTGACCTGCTAAGAAGTCTGCTGTGTCGCATAGGTAGCAATGTACAAATAAGGGACATCTTGCAGTTAACACAGTGGATTAAGGTTCTGAGTTATTAGTGAGATGTTTTCTATAATCAAGGTTAGACAGTTTATTCCTTCCACTTTAATTTGCCCAGTGTGTAACTCTGAGTAATTGACCTGACCAGACAGTGATCCTGGCCTACCCCCAGAAATGGGTCATATTTTGTCCAATAGGCTTATTGAATTAACAGGCATATAAAAACTTCTGTATGTCCAAATATTATAAGTAAATTAATTCCGAGAATCATTTGTTCTTACACATGAAATCTTAAAGAAGAGTGTCAGATTCTGCAACCTGTTACTAATGATAAGACTCCCTTATTGCTACTGTCTAGGGGTCTTCTGATAAAATTATCTAAAGTAGCTACACTTGGAAATGCCAGGTGGGAAATCATCATGTTGGTCTCTGTCAGTACGCCTTTTGGATTTATTAGGTTTTTGTGTTTTTTCTTTGGTTTCCAAAGTTATATTTCCATCATAAGGAATATGCCTGTATAATTAAATATGTGGTCTGGAGTATTTATTTCTTCTTACAGACTTTTTTCATGAGATTTATTTCTCTTTAGGCTATTGCCACTGTTCATTGAAGTTCAGTTGATTTTGTATTACAGTAGACATGTTCAGAGGTCCTTCTTGATGGGCTGTTAGCTGCATTATTGTCAATTCACTTTGCGAGATTAATATTAGATGCCGTATAAAATGCTTTTGTTAGAAATATTTTTATTATGATTAAGTTGATCACAAGGAGCTTAACCTTAACCAGTGCCTCAGGTTCTAAGATCAGATATTTAGGCTGTTCTGCAAACAGTGTTTTAAATAATAGTATGACAGGGATCACTTCATATAGTAAAGACTCACTGTACGTTTTGCAAAAGCTTAGTAATGTCAATTTGGACATTATTAGTGATGAATTTATTTTGTGCACCATTAACATTCAGTCTTTATACTCATGTATATCACACGATCCAGGCATTGAATTTGTACATGATTGCATTTCTAGTTTTAGCAACCTTTCCAACAAAACTATACATGTTGTTTGTATTTGTTTAGACTCAATTTTAAGTAACATTTTTTATGTTTCAGAATAATATTTATCATCAAAAAACAGATACTGCAATGTGAGTAGTAACAACAGGTTTTTGAAATTTTAGTTCTTGCTCAGTGGGAAACCGATATCTTATATAAAATGGATTTGTTTAAAAAATTTAAATTTTAAGTGATTTTACTAATGACCTGTTTTTTATACAGAAATATAATGAGGTGGAATTCAAAGAATTTTTCAGCTGAATTAATCACAGCTGTGAATATATAAATATACAGCTAAGAAACAGTAAGTAAATGAAATAAACAGACCAATGAAGTAGTTGCAGAAATTTACAGAATGCAGAACAAGATTTCTGGCCCCATTCCATGCTACCATTGCCATGTGACCAGTATGCCATATTGCCTTAGTGCCCTGTCTATAATTGCATCACCTTAATAAGGAAGTAAAAAAGTGAACAGAGTATCACAGACAGAACATTTCCCTGTTCAGAAACATAGTGAGCACTTGCATGCTAGCGTTGTACACTGAACAGTTTGTACACTGTCTAGAGATTAGCATAATTCATTAAGATGATCCATGTAAATGACATAATACTGATGGGTTGGCCAATGTGGGACCTGTCCTCACAAGGAGTGTCTACCAAGTATGTATTAGGCAGAGATATATCATGTATATCAGTAAATAAGAGTATCTGCTAAGATATTAAATTATTAGAAGCTGTGAATGTAATATACAGTAAATATGCACTAATTCATTGTCAAAGAGTCAATGAGAAACTTAAAATGTATAACAGAAACACAAAGTGGCAGAGAAGCTCAGAGTTTTTACTTTCTGCAATCTGAAGCATTTTATGTACTTTGGAATGTCAGTGTTAGCTCATATATACATGTGCTGACATATTCTGTCAGCATTATTACCAGAAAAACTCCATTATCCCTTACAATGATTACCCATATTTTCCTCTGTGACTCAGGAAATAAACGTGCATGACTATCGGTTGATTAAAAAAAATAACAAATTTATACAACAGAAAGAGAGTCATCACCGTAGTACATATAATTGGGTAATTTATTTTATGTTTATTTTACATTTGTTTAATGGATGGTAGACTGATCACAACTGACTATTTGTAAATACTGCCTGTTTGGCATAATTTAAAAAGAAGAAAAAAAAAAAGAGAGAACAGATAGGCTGTTACCTGTACCGAAACAAAACAAAAAGTAGCAATATATAACAAAAACTATACAGTAGTAATTAATAGACGAAGCAACAATTATCAGAGAAATGCAAAATTTACAATTCAGATGATTATATTTCAGGTTTAAATTATGGTAGAAATGATTTGGGATTATGAAAACCTGGGCAGGGGGTGATGGGCATACCTCTCAAACTCACAGAGCAAGAAATCTGGACAAAACCATAAGTAATAGGGGTACAAATGCCCAAAAATAGGGACACATTTTAAATATTGCTCCTACATACTTAGGACATTGATAGAATAACATGTTTTGGATTAGCATGAATTTTATAAAGGGTATGAAGTCTGAATCTCAAACATCTGTTATTATTTTTCTGACTTCAACCCTTAACGATTTTCCAAAGATTTGCCAGAAAACCACAAATTTATGAGAAGCAGACCAAAAATATGAGGAAAAAGTCTGGACATTCTGCGAAAATATGTACAGTTGAGAGATATGGTGGTGGGGGAGTTATGAGGCTGAGAGAGACAAAGAGTAAGGTTAAAGGTTGAGAGGCCTTTATATGATGTGGCCGGTTCTATATTATCACAGCACAGATTTCAATATTCGAACACCATTTGGGCGACACCAAATGTTTGAATATTGAAAACATCGCAAGTGTTAACAGAGATCGCTGTAGGGAATTCTTTCCTTTACTTCAATGTAGTGCGATCTCGGAGTAGGTATATTTAAGTAACGGGGGTGTGGGGGGTGCAGGGGGGCTTGCATACAACCCTTTTTTTAGGATTCAAAATTTTCAAACCTTGAGCATATGGTGTCGACCATATGGTATTCAGAGTTTGAAAACTTTCAATCCGATAATATAGACCCGATGCGGCCTGCTGTGTGGCAAGTACAGCTTGATTTACTGTGGAGGAATTTTTTATGTTCAGCGCAGAACATAGAGAAGGGGGATTATAGTTCCTTTAGGCTGTTGTAGAGAGACTCCCATATTTTGGGAAGAAGGATTGAGAAAGAGTGCCTGATGTTTTGTAGCCTGGATTGTGGGGGTTGTAGTGGGGGTGTTGTTTGGGAGGAGCATCTGAGCTTGTAGTGTGTATGTTTAGTATTAAAGTTTAGCAGCAAGTGTTAAGAATAAGTTAGGCTGTAGACATTTGAAGATGAACAAGCCTAGTAGCAAGTCCAATCTGTCCTGAGCTGGGAGCCATTTGGCTTTTGTGAGGGTGAGGCAGTGGTCCTTATTAGAGAGTGAGTTAGTGATAAAGTGACATGTTTTGCTTTTGGGTAAGGAAGTGGTGTTGCTGAATGTACCTTGACAGTTGGATATCATTTTTTTTCAAGCACCCTGACAAGAGTGGGTAGGATGGAAAAAGGAGGAAAGTATAAGGTGTTTTGAAGTTTAGGTTGTTTGGGAAGGAGGGTAATGAATACTGTTTTCCAGAAGATTAACATCATATTTTGTGCCAGGCAAGGTTTAAAGATGTGTTGAAGAGTGTGGGTTAGAAATTACTTGCTGTAGTAGATAAACCAGGGAAAGATGTGGTCTGAACCCAGGAGAGAGTATATGGGTGTGTCTTCAGGTGAGTTACTGATTTGTTTATATGAGATTTATTTTTAAGTAGAAAGGTCACATGAATGTAGGAACTAAGTTTGATTAACAATTTTTTTTGTAATAACTTTTCTGGCTATGTAAAACTGAAAAGAAAGTGATCAGAATAAGATCTATAAATTACAGTAAGACCTTTAGTTGTTGGGATAACCTTGGCATGTTGCTATTGAAATACCACGATTCTTAATGTACTGACTGTATAAGATGACCTTGATGATTCAGTGTATTCCTATCATTATGTAACAATATGTGAATTTGAATTTCCTCCTTTCTGTGCATAAACTGTAAATATGTCAAATTTATAAAAAATTTCTTAAAAAAAAAATAAAAAAAAGAAAGGTCACATGAATGGAGGGTAAGGGGTTCTGGTAGAGAAGAGAGGAGAGGGAACTGAGGATGCTGCTTAAAGTTTTGGACAGGTGGCTATACTCTATAACAAAGTCAGAGCAGGAGAGTGGTCCTTGATTACTCTGGATTAGGGTTAGAGAGGATATGTTGTCAGAGGATTTGCATCCAGTGAGCAGACTGACCTTGTGCCAGTAGGGTTTGAGTTTATTTAAGAAAGAAAGTTGTTTGATTTTGAGATGGTTTGCTTTGTGCCTCCATACAGATTGCTTAGCTATGTTTTAGAGTTTGGTAAAGGCAGCATGGTTGTCAGGGGTTGGATTGTTTTTCCATGACTGCCAGGCTTCATCCCTTAGTTTGAGAAGAGATTTAAGCTCTTTACTCAGCCATAGTGTTTGCTGTTGTTTAAAAAGGCATTATACCACAGGGAAGAATTTGTCCTGGAGATGAACAAATATTTGGGTTAGGGTCATAACTAATATGTTAGGGTCTTGGATGTTCATATGGCGGACCAGTTAAAAGTTGTCAAATGGCTTTTCAACTTGGTGATATTTTGTCTGGATTGGTTTCTGGAGGAGATCAGTTTGGGCAGAGATTTTAGAGACAAACTGCTGATCTGAAAGGTAAGTGGTCAGTGAGGGTCTATGTTAAATAAACAAACGCTTAAAATGTCAAGTACAACATACTCGAACACCTTTAAGCGATAGTTTATTTAACTGACAGCTGACAATCTCGCAAACCACAATGCCGAAAAGTTTTGTTTGGTCACCTACCCCTCCCGAATGCTGTAGTACACTAAACCAATTAACAGTACCTTCACATATATCATAAACAAACAAAAAAAAAAAAAGACAACATACCATAACAATGCGAACAGGGGGGCAAGCCACCCCACACCCCCCCTACTTAAATATACTAACTCCGAGACTGCACTTCAGTGCAGAAAAGGGAAATTCTCCCATTCTGCACCATACAGCGCTGTTAGCCATAGCTTACATGATGTAATGCATCACATATTTCATGCTGGCCAAATGAAATGTTTCAGAACTCTGTTTTCCGACATTGTCAGCTGTCGATTAAATAAACTTTCGCTTAAAAGTGTTTGAGTATGTTGTACTCGACATTTTAAGTGTTTGTTTATTTAACATGGACCCACACTGATTACTGAAGGCAGAGGGATGAATGAAACTATGTGACACAGCTGACAGTTCATTAGTAATTAATAGATTAAGAGCTGAGTGTCTGCTGGAATGCAGATTTGGGCTGGTGGGTCCTGTGATTAGCTGTAAGAGGTCCTTGTTAGCTAGAAATTCAGAAATGTCATTTGAGGTACATTAATGAAAACATCTCCCAAGATAATCAGATGTTTGTTTTTGCTGCAGAGTCCTTTCTTGTTGACGTTGTTAGCTGAGAGTTTCAGAGATTAGGGATATATAATAAACTTTATGTAAATATAATACATGGCTGTATCTGTCTGTCTATCTATCTATCTTTGCATCTGTCAATCTATCTACCCATCTATATATCTATTAAACCATACAGCCTCCAGGCTACAAAAAGCTGTAGCTAGCAAAACAGAATAAAATATATACACTCAGAAGCAAAAACTACTAGTTGCTTGAACAAGAAAACTTGTCTCTTGCCAGGTTAGTAGAGCTGCCATCCACTAGCCATCTGCCACATTCATGGGCAAGAGCAAATTTTAAGTATCCAGCTCAATAAGCATCACTGTGAATAACACTAAATGTTCATATATTGCAATCAGGGATATATGTTTTGTGAATGTTCCTACTGGCATAACCTTTACAGTATCACAGTTGTGTACGACGAGTGCATGTGATTACATATCATGTTATTTTACATACATAACAGGATACAACAAAATGTGCAGCTTTTTCCTCCCTCACAAAAGGGTGTATTTTATTACATTATTCACAATTTAGTTTGAAGCTGTAGCTCAGTTAGGTAATGCTGACTAACCCATCAGCATCTGAGGCAACACAGTTATTTATCTGAAATGATTGATATCTGTGACTACATGGCTCTTGTCTCATTAATTATAAGACATGATGTGATGTCCCTCCTCTGGGCCAGTGATCAAGGAGCCTCAATCTTTACTACTGATGCCAGTGGGGAATGTACGCTTTGAGAAAAATATAGATACACACAGTAATTTCAGATGCGACCCTTTGCATCAAATACACTTTCCCTTAAGAGCACACATGAATGCATGCTCCAGTCCTGGGGCTGGAGTTTCTCTCCCGGCCATAAATAAGACTCCCTATTAACTAGAGTGGTACTAAGTCCTAGGCTGGGTGTTCCAAGTCAAGTCCTCCACCACCCTCTCTATGAAATCAGTGCTCTCATTGTCCCTGTTCAAAGTGGCTGTCAAACACACTGTCATGAATTTGGATTTTCACACACACACACACACACACACACACACACACACACACACACACACACACACACACACACACACACACACACCTGGGAAAGGCTGGCACAGCTTACCCTCTTTGACACCTCCACCCAGACTATAAGGTAGATTTACTACCACCAGAACACCTGAAGCCAGCTACTTTAAGGCTCTTACAAGGGTACCCAATTACACTTAGTAAAATTAATACTTATACAAATGGTAACATTAAACAAGCAGAAAGACTTTCAGGAACGTGGAGCCACAGTGCCACTAAATAAATGCAAGTACTCTCAAAGGTTAAATATTTTCTAAAACATCAGCCACAATGAAGGGTTTAGATATATTCAATAATAAATAGAAAAACATGAAAATATTATCTATTTACAGTAAACACCAGAGTTTCAATCACAAGAAAAATAAAAAACAACACAGTTGGAAAGACTCAGATATAGAAAAAAAAACTATATTTAGCTAATTTTGCTATATTTTCTAACTGATTGGAGAATTACTGTTCCCTAGTTACTTAAGAAAGGCAAGATAAAAGTGGATGAGGGTCTTATCAGGTCCCAAACAGAGTGCCCTTATCACATCTCCGACTAGTATTCAAATACAGTTTTATTGCTGGCTACAGAATGATATCACATCTGCTCACCTGACTCTGTGGTTCCCACACTACCCCCTCACTAGAAACTGAGCCAGGATCTGGCACTAATGAGTCACAATACACACATAGAACTTTAGCTAAGGTTTATTATAGCATTTGGCAGCTGTAAAACAATCCAAATGTTCCACTCTTCCTGCAGAAGCTAACAACCTATCCTCTGGCACCCCATGGTAGCATCAACATTGCATCTTTGGCTGCATTTATACCTGTGAAATAAAATCTTTATGGCCTAAACCAAGTCATTTAATTTCAGGCTGTTTTTCTTAAGGTTAGCTGGGCTGAGCTTAGCCCTTTCCCTTCTGGTGTCATCTATTAAAATATATGCATTTCATCAATTGCAACAATATAGTATGATATACATGTATATTTCCTCTCTGTACAGCAGGACCCACTGCTGATACATTTTTAACACAAGCAACTTTACAAATACATTTTTAATACATGCATCTGTACAAATCAGTTTGATATTCAAATGACATATAATTATTTACAAAACTCCAGCTAGCTATGCTAGCATACATTACACATGCACTGCTGTACTCCTCCTGGCACACCTGGCATTACCTCACATCATCACACATGGGACCAGCCTGTACTCAGCTGTCTCTGAGTTTGTGAATCGCAGACAATTTTGGGGATGGGGATGTTGCATAGGTGCACCACTACTGCATAGTAGAGTAAGACCATATAAAAAGACTTTCCTTGTTGCATAGTCCTGTTTATACCTTGCTCAGTGCTTAGGTAGTTTTTTAATACATACCAGCCCTACTTTATGGAGTACGACATTTATGAATCATTGTTTTCTTCACATGTTTTCCTTTGTGCAGTATTCACGGCAGCAGACCTGGAATACTAAAGGTATATATGGGAAAATAATGCAATATAAAGAGTTTTCAGTAAACCCCCTCATTCCTGCATATGCTGAGAATGACAGGAGTATAAAAGATTTGTGCAGTGTAGGTGTGGCCTTTCATGGATCTTAGACCTCTACTGTAAACAGTCAGATGGCATAGCAAGAAAGGATGACCACCAGCAAGATTGAGGCAAAACTGAATGAGAAGGCATGTTATGAATACTAAAAGTGTTTCAGATACACTAATAGCAACAGTGGTAGGAGAGCTGAATGAGGAGAAGAGAAAAAACAAAAAGAATACCAATAGGTATGAAGATGATGAGAAAGAGCAAATCAGGTTAAAGCAAATTGCGATGTTGTTGCAGCACTGGAAACATAGATATTATATAACGACAAGGTGTCTTCTAATGAAGTATGATGCACTCTATCTGGGAGTAAAACCCTAGTAAAGTTGTTATATATCCCACCAATAGGTTTGCTTGGCAAACTGAAAAATAAGTCAGTATGGCTACCAAATACCTCTAAACCATGCTTTATTGCCACTAAGCAGTAAAATGCATGCAAATAATTTTTTTATCAGTTGAAGAAATTCTTGTTACAAAATCAAAATGCTATTAGTTTTATAAACCTCCTTTTAAGTGTTAATACAAATCTCTGCTGTGTGTCATAATGACTTGTATTGTTTCCCTTCTCTGCCATGCTTACAGGAATTTCAAATGTAGTCATTGTACCAACAGTGAATTACTGCATACATGGGAATCTGCATTCACAGTGGTTTGCTAAACCCTTCCCTAGAAGAGACTTAATTCATTACAAAAATATGGAAAGGACAAGGAAATCCTCACTATATAATGAAATTATTTTAAGAAGACCAAGATGTTTCTTCCTAAAATAGAGAGCAATGTATCACTGCAAGGTTGTGGGTAATTCTTATTTTACCCACAGTGGGGAGACATCTAGTTTGGACACTCAGTTTCTGCTCTCAAGACCAGCACTGCTACCATGGATAATGTATGAACTGCCCACTCCTGACATGTTGTGTTGCCATAGAAGCTACTAATAAAGTTAATAATTTATTGCAATGCTTAAGGTGTGAGAGTCAGTAAAGATTTAAAGAGATGGTACATGGGGCAAGAAGTCACTGATTGCCTCGTAGCAGGAAGAGCAGTGCATTCTTCTAGTTGGTAACAACAGGCATTGTGGGTAGCATTTATGGGAAAGCATTCATCCCTGCTGTCAACAATAAGGACACCTTAAAGCTGGTGACACAGCTGTACCCTAGTGAAGCTGGGAGAGTAATATGTAAATGGATGCCGTATCCTATCCCATAGGCAACCATATAGATTACAATAACCATACCCTCATCAAAGGTAGTAACGGGCACATAAAGGACAGGTGGTCTTAATAACATGAGCTGTCTTGCTGCCAGTGCCATATGTGTACTATGTACTCATGGAGTTACACATACCCCTACTGCTAACCTCATATGATGTAAATTCTTGTTCAGGGATGTACCATCGTTATGAATGTAGACAAAAGCAGCTTACCACACCCATGCAGAGGACTGTGTACCACTTCTGAACTGCCTATGTATCCAGAACATGCTACTATCCTTACTAATACTGAAGAAAAATATCCAACATAGGTTTACAAATGTGTAAATTAGCATTAAAATTGAAATGCACCTCTAAAACAAAGCAATTTTATATATATATCCGATTGAGACAAAAGCAAATTATCCAATTTTGTATGAATGTCTATAAATCAATTTATTTTGCTGCAGAGCATCTGCTATTTAAAGTGCGGTTGTTGCCTATGCTTAACATTGAGAACCTGTGCCCACAAGCTCAAGCTAAAGAGCTGTGCAATGACAAGAGTCAGTCTACTTCACAGATACATATTTTGCTATCCAGGATTCAAAAATAATATTGGTAGGGGTAATTCATAGGCTAACACATTACTCCTCATGACAGTGACATTTATTAGGAGATTTGTGAGACAATAACTACTTGGAAAGCTCCAAAATGGTGCATGAAGAAAACCAAGATTATGCTCCATCATGACCTCATGGCCAGCTCAGAAAGCATCTACTGGGACTCTGTAATGGTATATTCAATCAAATGTTGCCTGATATGACCTGCATTACCAGGACAGGAGACAAGTGCAGGCATTGATATGATGACCTGCACTGCTGCAAACTTGATGATCTCTGTGGTAAGCAAAGCTTAGGTAATGTTTCCAAAAATGGACAACTTTGTGGGGTTTTTTTTCATGGTTATATCTTGGACTGTTCTTCCTACTGGCAAACATCTGTCAAGGTTAAAGTAGCAAATAAATGCGAAGTACACTTCAGAGCTTCAATGTCAGGTAGTGATGGTGGCAGTCTCATTTAATGTAATAACCCAGCTATATTCATTGCGGTTTTCTAGAAGGGTCTGTTATTGGGTGGGATTATGTTACACCACCTTAGGGTGTCTTCACACTACCTGCTAAAGCAACATGTATAACATGGACATATTTCTGTGTAAATATGATAATGTATGTACATGTATATAGCTAATGTGATATACATATGTATGTATTTGTTTATTTGGTAGTAGTGCTCTCAGGATGGCAATGAGTGGTTGCCAAGCTATAGAGTACTGCAGCATCTTTTGGGGTTCATGCAGATATTTATTGGGAATTATCTGCCTGGATCTTTTATAAGTTGCCATTGTTTGTCTACAGCCAAGCAGAGAGATAGTTAGGACATTCTTTGCCACTATTCCTGGCGATTTTTGCCTGAAAGCGAAAGATGAAGAACATTGTTTGTTTTTAGTTTAGGAGGAGAGGTCCTTATGATGCTTCAGAAGCTGTTCCATTCCAAGCATTGATAAAACTGAGCTATTGGTTTATCTAGGGTTTTGGATAATGCTGCTATGGTGGATGGATTGAAATGTTTACAGCAGGTGGCGTTTACTTATTGCTGAATGCACGGCATGCTTTTCAGTTCTTTTTATCTACATTCATTGAGATGTATTGTTTGTGGCCCTAATCCTATGATTCTGTGTGGCCTCCTTGTGGAATTAGTAATTTATGAAGCCAGAACATTTTAAGAAACCATTTAAGTCAGCTGCTGCAATGAAGTTTTAGAATGCACAGACTATGTTTTCATATATGTTATTTTCTGGGGTCATAACTCTTCTTACAAGCTATTATACTAGTTTGGTCTTTTCTACTGCTTTGAACTGGCTACCTGAGTCCATTTAGCTATTGTTTGCTACATAGTACATTATAATATTTTACTTCTATAACGAAATATATATTGCTTAGTTCTGTTGTTTTTCAGTGTTATTTTTGTTGCTGGCCTCTGGAAGAATTCTCAAATACAGATTTAACTCATATTGTATTTTTTGTGCTTCTGTACCATACCACATGGTTTGAGTTTAGTACTTTTATGAACTGCTTAGGAAGTTAAGCAGTGCAATAGATATGACCTCAGACTCATTTATGTGTCTCACTTGTGCATGTTGTTCTGCCATATTATCTTCCAACTGTCACACTTCTCTGAGCAAAACAAACTAGTAATCATATTGCATACCATAGGATTATATGAACAGAACAAAATAGTAATCATATCACCTCTCATAGGAGACAGCAGATACTATTGGCCAGCTTAGGATAATTCTTGTCATAAATGCTGATGTGTTTGAAATATACTCAGTCCATTTTCAGGATAAGGTCACTTACAGCAAACAGTTCTTTTCATGTCTTCTCTAAAGGTCCACATGATAGATTCCTTCAGCAGGCACCTCATTAACCATTTGCCTGTGCTGAGGCTGTAGCTGTGGAGCTGAGAGCAATGATGCTGCTAGTGTCCTGCAGAAGAGGTGTGCTACAGATGAGAAAGCAGTGGGTTTTGCTGTCTTTCCTACCTCCTGCAGTAGGAGACATGAATACTATTTTGTTGTGATGTAGATGGGGAGCCTCCTGGAGCAGATAGAAGAGCTGGCCTTAATCATCATGACAGGGCGATATGGAACATACCAGCAACCATCCTGATCCCGCATGAGGCGATGGATCAAAGCAATGTCCCTCAGGGTACAATGCTTCTGTTGCTTGTACTCTACCCTATCCCTGGGCAGCTGTGCCACCTTCCTTGTGTGTCATGCCCCATATCCCCTTAATTGGTCAACATACCCCATAACCATTTGCCCGCTACCTGTTTGTCTCTGTCCATCTCACGTCTCTTCATGCTATTGTGTGCAACATATCCACCCCTGTTTTTCATGCTGTTCCATGTATGTCTGTTTGCCCCTGTGCAACTACACAACATCCTACCCTCTTTCCTACCCTTCTTTTCCTTTCAGCCTTCCCCATCTTCATTTTTCTTTATATATAAAGCAAACATCAGATCCAAGCACCACGAAAAAATGTTTTCCCGCTTACCCTCCATCTTGTTCACCTATAATAGTCCATGGGTTTGCTGCATATCTGTTTTCCCAACTTTCATATAAACCCTTTTCCTCCCCTTTTATGGATCTGACAGTTGTCCAGATATGTACCACATACAAGATGTAGGTCATCAGAAAGAAACACTTGACACAGAAATTAATGTTCCAATAGTTTTACAGACTCACATGGAATATTAATGTCTGTGTTGTGTTTCCTTCTGCTTGACTACATCTTGCATTTGGAGTTGGCTGTGTCACAGTGAAGTTTCACTGCAGAGCTTGTCCTTGTTTTCTGGTCATATATGCACCGCCACAACACTGCAGTTGTAAACACTGTATGGCTGCGTTGCTTTATGCTGTGCTTTGTGCTGTCCTACTGAGAGATGAATTAGAGTGGACAGAGTTGTCTCTACATAAACTTCTTTATTTTGAGATCCATCAGATTGTGTGTTCACATCTTCTGTTTTTGCTGGATGAATTCAGTTTGTCATGTTGAAGGCTTTGCTTCTGTGTACATGCTTTGCTGCATGGATTTGTCTGCTTGCATTGTTGCCCTGCTGCTCATTTGTAAACCTCAGTGCACAGCTACCTGCACAGTGACACTCCATCTCAAGTTTTGCATATTTAATTACTGCCCACATCACCTCACACTACTACTAAGTTGTGCAAGGATTGTGTAGAAGGGCAACACATTTCTGTGAATCCCACCCCAAGGCTTCAGGCAGTCGTGTCATTTATAATGCATTTGTTAGTTGGATGAGGAGGTACAGTCAGCAGACAGTAGGGGCCAACTACTCCCTGAATCTGTGAAAGTACTTCTTTATATACAGAATTGTGGGAAAAGTGTCTCTCTTGTCAGAGCATCAGTTTTTCTAGGGAGGAATAAAATTAGATGTTTGCTGGTTAGTGATCCCATAGCTTGGAGCCTAGGATAAAGGAGACTTGAAGCTCAATGGCAGTAAATAAGGTTGGGAGTCTGTGCAATAATGGACTAGTGTGGGAGTGGGACCACAACTGAGAAGTAATATTTGATGTATAGACCTTTAACGAGAGTTCTGGGCAGTTGTGATTTTTTGATGGATTTGTATATAGGGGAGAGAAGAAAACAGATCACAGCTTTCAAGTATGTGGGAGCCACTGGACTTTAGAGAAGGATTACACAATGGTGCTCATGTGGTGGGAATGGTGAAACGAACCTACAAATAAAATTAGACAGTACTTGTATGTCTTAAAGATTTCTTTAAGAGTGGGTAAGTAGGTCTGTATTTCAGTTATGACAAGACAATATGTTTTCAGATTACTTTGCATGCCTCTAGTGTAAGAAGCCCATTAATCTGATAGAATGTATTGCTTTCTTTTTTTATTTTATTTTTAAGGAAGTTTATGTGTTGAGTCTTTTCTAGAAATGGTTCAAGATTGAGATCTACTGATACAGATTTTAGATGGGCAAACAGAACACATACTTTGTTTGGGTGGGTTAAGTATGAGTTGCTAGCCTGACAGGATTTGATGTGAAATGTTAAAGGAATTTGAAATAAATGAAGCACAGGTTTATATGCTGTGACAGAGCTAAAGAATTGCAATATTGTAACTGTATATTAGGATGTTTTCTACTTTTGGGGGGATGGGTAGGTTGTTGTTGAAAAGTCAGAAGAGAACTGGACCTCAGAAGGAAGCTAGCAGTACCCAGAGGAGAGGTTGTAAGTAGAGGAAAGGAAGTTGCCATATTTAATTTGAAGCCATCAGTTAGTAAGGTAGCTGTGGAATCTATTTAAGGTAGACTGAAGCTGCAAGAGTTGAGGGCTTGCAGGAGACAGCAACTTGGGGAGCCAAATGTCTTAAAGAGCATAATGAAGAGAATTCTAATATGAAGTTCTTGCTTATTTATTTTTTATTTGATATTTGTTTACCAGGGTGGTCCAACTGGGCTAGTAGCCTGATATCAGCAGAGGCCCAAGGAGAAAAACTCCACATATAAAAATGTAACTGTAAGATTAATTACAAGTATGGACAGGTACACCATTACAATATTTGGAGAATAGAACAAAGATAATACACTTGTTTAACACAGTACTAAAACAAGATGCAAACTATTAAGCACAGAACACTGGAGCATCACACAAAAACATTTGGAATATAAGCACACCATTATGAAGTTTGAGAATACAACATAGAAAACACCATTATTTAAAGAAGTACAAACGTGATGATACAAATATTTTACATAGTCACAGGCAATATCAACAAAATTTGGAGAACACAAAAATTAGAATACATAACTATGGGGACAAAAGGGCTTAATAGTGGAGGCCTGAGAAGATAGTTATGTTAACATACACATATTTTGCATAAGCATTTCACAGCAGTACTATTGTACAGTATGTACAGAGATTTTATGTTGAGGTATATTAGCTGAGGAAAGTATAGTATCTGTCGGAGTGTGAAGATCAATAAGGGTACTGCAAGCTTTAGTGAGGTCATGGTGACAACAGATTATATTTTAGATTAAATATGTGAGTTATGAGTTATTTATATATTTACTTATTTATATATGTTTCCTGTTATTTGTTTCTTTTATTAACTTTCTCAAGTAATTTGCAGAAGAAAATTAGTGGAGTTTGGATACAGATGGGCATATAGGAATTGCAGCCATAGTGAAGGTTTTTGTAGATAGTGGGAAACTAACAGATTGTTAGAGACATATGTTAACACACTGGATGTGGGGACTAATGAAGTCTTTACATGTTCTAATAAACCAAGGACATAGGTCAGGATTGTTGGGATATCCATGACTGTGGAAAGACTCCAGTTGTATGTTTATTTCTTCTAGTGATGTTATTTTGAAATAGAATTGGGGAATTTATAGATCCGGGGGTAATAAGGTGCACTGGTTTTGAATGGAAGGGGTGTGGGAGGGGAGAAGTAGTAGAGAATTTCTGAGCATAAGCTTAAGGTGAAACGAATGGGAAGTCATTATGCTTAAGCTCTCATCCTGTGGTCTTATCAACTTCATTCCAAAATATTTTAGGATTAATGACATATTTTTTCTGTTCAGTAGATAATGGCTTTTGCATGCCAAATTGTTTTTTAGTTTCACTACCTGCTTCCCAGAAAGTCCAGGTAGAGTCTTAGCTTTTGTATTTGTATAATTTATTTTGTTATCCAGTGTTATCTGCATTATTTATTTAACCTAGTGATGGTAAGGAAATATTTGTACTGTAAGGTAAAGAGGGTATTTGTGAGGATGGTGCAAATCTTATCAAGGGAGTAGGTATTGTAGATGTTGGATCATTTGATATTAAGTTCACAGCTATGTGTATAGATATTATCGCTTGCTCTATTTCAGTTGATGCTTTGTATGAGAGGACACCTGTTTTTTTGTAGGAACAGTTAAATATTGAGGCTGGCTGGCTGTAAAGTGCTATCAGCAGTGATAAAGTCAAGGAGCAAATGTTTTTTTTTTTTTTGCTTGGACATACCTTTCAACCTCTTAGCACTAGAAATCTGGACAAAGATGAAAATAATGTGGGGGACAAATATTGCTCTTACAAACACATAAAGTTGCTACAATAACAGGATTTGTGTTAGCATGCATTTTCTGCAGATATAAAGTCTGAAACTCAAATGTATGTCATTATTCGGTGACTTGCCAGAAAGCCACACATTTTATGAGGAACTGGTCAAAAATTAGGCAAAAAATCTGGACATTCTGCAAAAATCTTGACAGTTAAGAGGTATGCTTGGGCCTGATTGGTTCGGTAATGAGCTAACTTGTCAGAATTTGTTTAGGAAGTCATTAAGGTCTGTTTTTTTTTTTTTTTTTTTTTTTGGTTAAGGAAGGTAACATTGATGTCACCCATAATTAACATTTGTTTAACACAGGGCTGTATTTCTTTTAACAGTACTTGGAAGTTTTGTGATGAGACTGGCAGAGTGTAGTATATGAGGAGAATACTAATGTTACAGAATTTTTTCATTTGATATCTGTAATTATCCAGTTAGAAAAAGACTCAATGAGCTTGGAAATCATAACCAAAGACCCCTAAATTTGACTCAAGATGCCCACTCTGCCTTTCTGGACCTCTTCGAATCTGTCAAGATTCAACCCTTTACCCTGATCCAGGGTGACTTTAACTACCCAAACATAGACTGGAAGAAACTCTTCATGCCAGAACACAAATGACCAGAGATTCATCAATTTTGTCAATGCAAATGCCTTGAAACAGCTAGTTGATACCCCCAAAAGAGGTGATAATATGGACTTGGTATTAACCAACATGAATAACCACTGCAGCATCCCCACAGTATCATCCTCCTTGGTAAGATCCAACCATAAAGCAGTAACTTTCAAAGTCACCATCAACTCCCCAACCCCCCCCCCAGCTAGGGTCAAACTTTTAACTTCCCCAAAGCTGATTACAACCTCCTGAGGGATGTCATAAACAGCTTCAGAGCCCACTCCCCCTCTGTAGGAACTGGCACCAATGTCCAAATCTTCAACAGAGTACTATATGAACATTTATATAGATGCGTGGAATAAGGAATACCTGACAGGATGAAATCATCCTCCACAAGGAAGAGTAAACCTGTCTGGTATACATCTGTAATAAATAAACTCTATAACAATAGGAAAAAATTGCTGTCAGGACCAAGAAGGAGCAGGTGCCCAGTTAGAAGCAATCTGTCCTTAGCCTGAACAAGCAAATAAGAGCACTAGTGAAATCCTCCAAAGCAAACATTGAGTTCAAATTTGCCATATCTACTAGAAACAATCATAAGGCCTTTTTCACATATGTCAGCAGTCTCAAAGGAAGCACCCAGATCTGCTCAAAACTGGTGGTCAAGGACATCACATACACAAATGCCATAGACATAGCCAACCTGCTAGCTGACAGATTCAGTGAAAACTTCACCCCTCTATCCCCCAATCAGTAAATCTGGACATCCCTAGTACCTGCCCCCCTCCCCTTATCTCTAGGGAAAAGGTCATCACTGCCCTCTCAAAGGCAAAACATACAGCATTCAAGGGACCTGATAATATCCCAGGCTGCATCCTACATGCATTCAGGCAGGAATTTGTAGCACCATTAGATGCCCTATTCAAGCAAAGCCTGAGTAATGGCTTCATCCCAGCTGAGATGAGGACAGCCACTGTCATCCCTTTGCATAAAGGTGGAGTGTCCACCAATCTGGGAAATTATAGACCTATCATCCTAACTAGCCTGATCTGCAAGGCCATGGAACGGATTATCATGGAGTTCATTAACAAGGACATTGACGACCTCCAAACACTCGATCTCACACAGTTTGGCTTCATCAAGGAGAAGTCATATCTGTTAAATTTGGTTGACTTCTTTGAGGTAGTCACCAAAGCCACGGACGAGGGGAAGAAAGTACACACTGCTTACCTTGACCTGGCCAGAGCCTTTGACACTTTTCTCCACTCGGGCATAATAGATAAACTCTCTCAACTAGGCATCAATCTGTATGTTAACAGATGGGTAGCAAACTGGTTCACTGATAGAACCCACCTAGTCAAAACAGAGGAAGCCACCTCAAGCAGCAGACCTGTAATGATTGGCGTACCACAGGGATCCTTCTTGGATCCTCTGTTATTTGGGATATACTTTTCTGAGATGCAGGCCTAAACTAGTGAGCTATGGCTGACCAAGTATGCAGATGACTGCAAGTTGGGCACTGTCTTCCATTCCCCTAGTGATGTGGACATCCTTCAAGAGGGTCTCACCCAAATAAATGATTGGTGCCAAAAACATGGCCTCAAGCTGAATACCAAAAAATGCATCATCACCCCCTTTGGAGAGAGTGACATCCCCACAAATTACCACATTATTAACAATGTCCTAAGCATGCAATCAAGTGTGAGGGATTTGGGGCATCCAGATTGATAGCAACCTGACTTTTGACTACCATGTTGCTTCCGTTGTATGGAACGCCTTCCATATGGCCCACCTCATAAGTAAGGGTATCTCATCCAGGGACAAGGAGGTCATAACATCCCTGTATTCTTTTCTTATAAGGCCCATTATTGCGTACAATACCCCTTTTGACATGAACCTTGCGTATCCCATGCAACAGCTGGAGAGACCACAGAAGCTCCTCACCAGGAGAGTCCAGGGCCTCAGACATCAACCCTACACAGATAGACTAAAAGCCCTGTCCCTCTAATCAGTTTCATAGAGCCTCCCCAGCAGTGACCTCTATCTGGCATACAATGCAATCTTAGACCCCACCCTGATGGGACTGCTGCATATCCATAAGTCAAGCTCCACTCCAGTAACCCACCCATGCAACCTCAACCTGGTCTGTGGAATCAATAGGACTTGTTGGTGGGACATATTTGGATACCAGAGACTCCCCCATCTGTGGAATAGACTCTCCACATCAAGCAGAGCACTTCATTATCCCTTTTTAAGCTCAACCTGGATAACTGGATGGGGAACAGAAGATGCAACCCTGGGATTCCACCTGTTCCTTGCTGGGCAGGGGCACCAGGTGTTGACTTGTCTAAACATAGGCTAAACTCTTGGCTAGGCTTTTAAGGGCCTCAGGGGCAATAACCTAGTAACTTCCTATGATCCTATGATCCTACGGAAGAGGAGGTAATGAAGGAACATGGGAGATGGTGCTGACTTAGCAGGAGACATTCACTTCTAACATGAGTTCCTGGACTAACTCTACAGTACATATTGCAATATTTAACACAAGATGCAATTTTTCCATTAACATGCAGAAAGAGTACAGAACTGCCTATAGCTGCAACAGACCTAAAGAAACTAATGATTTTAAGGGACAGTATCTGGAAATGCTGAAAACAAAACTCCCAAAATGGGAAGCTTCATGAAACGTATCTAGACTAGAGTAAAACTGCAGGAATAGCTACCAACACAGCAAAGGTCACCTAGCTTAGAAATAAATAAGATGCAATATAATGTACCCTAAACAGTGTTGGAAAAAAACTAAAACAACTAACAGGTGATATTAGTGATGCCACAAACTCAGCTACTGCTCAATCTAGGAATATGAACACAAACTTTACCACCAACTGCTGACATCTCCTCCTTGCAGCTATTAAAATTCTTTCTAATAATTTCAAAACAGTGTAAGAAACTTCTCTGTGGAAGATTTTCAGTCCATATATTTCTAGTTAATCAATGCTGCGGTGGTGGTGCTGCGGTAGCGTTGTTGCCTCACAGTAAGACATTGTTCCTGTTCGATTCTCAGCTAAAGCATCTTCTGTGTGGAGACATGCGTGAATGGGCGTACCTTCGTTGAAGGTTGTGCGTCAGGGCTGGCAACTTGGTGCGTAAAAATTCTACTGCCAATCATTAGTGGACCGGAGTTTCGCTGTGGTGACCCCTAACCGGGAAAAGCCGAAAGATACAACAACTGTATATTAATCAGATCAGACAATAGTAGTAGAAGTAGCGAACGTAAACTTGTCTTAAGTCAAAACAAAACAAAACAAAAAGTAATAATAGAAAATAAATAATTGTACAGCATTACTAAGTATTCAAAAGTAATCCAAGCAAGGTAGGCAGTCTGTTTCCAGTTGAAAATCCTTTATTTAATAAAGGACTTAATAAAGGATTTTCGACAGGAAACAGACTGCCTGCCTTGCTTGGATTACTTTTGAATACTTAACAATGCTGAACAATTCTATATTTTCTGTTATTACTTTTTGTTTTGTTTTGTTTGGACTTAAGACGAGTTTACGTTCGCTACTTCTACTACTATTGTCTGATCTGATTAATATACAGTGATTAACTAGAAATATATGGACTGAAAATCTTCCACACAGAGAAGTTTCTTACACTGTTTTGTTTTTGGACCCACTACACTTTAGTGGGTTGTTTTGAGACTTCGGGGATACCACGGAGATTACTTGTTCTTTCTAATAATTTCCAAACCCAACTCTCAACTCTGCCAACTGAAATAAATTCTTCTCAACTAAACCCACTTGCATCTTATTATCCAACCTTCTACTTCAAACAAGTAATAGTTAAGAATACCAAAGCACTGTTAAAAGATACATAAAAAATCTGGTGCTAAATTAAGCAAGTTGCACTCAGCATTCCTAAGAATGACAGTTTCATCCATTGCCAAAGCAGTCACTTATATTTACAATATCTCCTTATCCTCTTGAAATTCTCTCTTCTCTCTTCAAGCAATCTAATTCCACTCCCAAAGGTTTCTACCCTAAAGTATGCAAAGACTGCAGTCCTGTTTCAGAGTTATGCCCTCTAATTAATTTGTGTGAAAAATAATGTATAAACACATTTTCAACCACATCAACAGCCTATTCGTAATTTCTCCAAATGTTTTGGGTTTCAATTACTGTGATGGGAATGAACCCCATTCCTAAGTCAAAGTACGATTAAAGTTCATGAAATTAGTATTGTTTCACTCTTTGATGTCAGCCAAAAGTGCTCATCGCAGCAACCGAGATGTGCCCAATAATGACTCCTTCTGTAGTTCATATGGAGTTACATGTATTGGTAGCATATTTAAATAAGATTATAGACTCTTTTCTTATAAGACCCGTTACTCCCACTACTATTGGAACTATCTGGGTATCTTTCTTCCACTTTGCTCTCATTTCTACTTACAGATCCTGATATTTTATAACTTTATCCCCAGGATTCAATAAAGCCTACACTAAGTGTACACAGTGTACACAATATGTATTTAATACAATTCTTATCTTATTTTTGTGTTTTCTAGTCGCTCAGAAAGTTTGCGATAAGTATACAAGTAGTCTACACTTTGTGATAACCTTTATGAATCGCTGTCAATATTTAAAGCAGCAAAAATATCAGTAGGAAAACTAAAATTAGGAGGAAGAAGGTGTGTGCTATGTCTGTGTTGTCTGTTCCTCAGAACAGTGTACACTTAGTTTACACTTAGCATAGGCTTTATTGAATCCAGCCCTATGTCCCTCTGTGCGCAGGACACTGTAGTCACTGGCTGTGGTGATTTCAATGATCAATGCTACTCTTGTCTTCTTTTCGTGGACCACTATATCCAGTTTTCTAGCATCTATCTTTTGGATTGTTGGTAATGGATGATCCCATGTGAATCACAGCCTACTATGTGATGAGCAACATGGCTCCTGTAACTCCAGCACCACATTGTGACCAATAACATCTTTGGCAAAAGAAACAGTACAAAGGGGCATGTTCAAAAGTTTTTGAAACTGCTAATCAATCACTTTTACTTAATAGTCAAGATAAACTTAATTTTGGAAGAAATAATGTATTCTCTTTTAAAAGCTACTGTCAATGAGAACTTTTCAAGTCTATGCCAACAAATCACTTTTAGAATTTAGAATCCCCAGTGCTGGTATACCACAGGGTTGAGTTGTTGGCTCACTTCTATTTTTTTTTCTTTTTTAATGATTTAACCACAGGATCTTTCCTTTGTCAATATAGTTACATATGTTGATGACCTGCTACTTATATACAAGCAAATCCATCACATATCTTCAACATAAGCTACAGGTCAATTTTACTATCCTATGTAAATAGGCAACAACAGACACTTAGCTCTAGGAAATTGAGGTTTATGGCATTTGCCCCTCATCACAGGTTAAATAAACTTCCTCCCCTAGCAATAAATGATAATGACAGCAGTACCATTCCTAATGTAATAGAACAAAGACAACTCAGACTAACTTTGGATTCTGCCTTTTCCTTTGCACAATATAGTGATAATGTAGTGAGCAAAACACTTGCATGGGCAACCATTGCTCTATACCAATAGTCAACTCCTCCCTGGTAAGATCCGACCACAAACTAATCACCTTGGAAACTGACCCCCCCACCCGCAAAGGTAACCACCATGAAAAGCTTCTTCAAAGCTAACTTTGGGCTCCTAAAACCAGAGGTGGCTAACTTCACGGCACCCATGTAAATGGAGAATAGTTGCAAGACCGCCGAATCATACACCAATGCACTACACGAACATGTACACAAATGCGTGGATCTTGCCATATGCAATAGAACCAAGACAATCTCCTCCAAAAAAAGGAAGCCAATCTGGTGGTCCCCTACCATAAACAAACTCTACAACAGAAGGAGGAAACTGATATGGAATAAGGTGAAGTCCCAAGAGTGGAAAAACTCTCTTAGCAGCCTCAACAAAACGTTGAGATCCCCTCATCAAATCATCTAAAGCTAGCTATAAAAACAGAATTGCAGCAGACAGTAAAGACAACCACAAGGCCTTCTCTAGTTATGCAAAGAATCTCCACAGCAATACCCAGATTTGCTCTGAGCTACTGCACAATGGTACCTCATGTACCGAGCCAACAGATATTGCCAATATACTGGCCGACAGATTCACTTCCAACTTTACCCCCACCAAAGGACCAACCACAATACCAGTAGATTGCCAGGAACCCAGTAATACTGCTGCACAGGTTAAAACAGCAATGTCCAAGGCAAAGAATACAGCTTCTATGGGACCTGATAATATCCCTGGCTGTGTTCTACATGAACTACAGAGTGAACTGGCACCTCACCTGTGTGCCGTGTTCAATCACAGTCTCACCTCAGGCTTTGTCCCTACTGAATGGCACACTGCTACACTCATCCCTCTCCACAAAGGAGGAGCAACTACAGATCCTGGGAACTATTGCTCCATTAGCCTGACGAGTCTGATATGCAAAGCTATGGAATGCATCATCATGGACCTAATAAACAAGGATATACGGAATCTCCAAACTCTAGATCCCACACAGTTTAGTTTTTTGAAGGGTGGATCATGCCTGCTCAACTTGGTTGACTTCTTTGAGTCAGTCACCAGAGCTGTGGATGAAGACAAGGTGGTTCACACAGCCTACCTTGATCTAGCCAAGGCCTTTGATACCATTCCTCACTCAGGAATCATAGAAAAACTCACTAAGCTAGGCATCGACCCCTATATCACCAGGTGGGTTGCAAACAGGCTCACATATAGAACTCACAGTGTGAAAGTAGCCGACTCCAAGACAGTCTGCTGACCAGTCACAAGTGGAGTCCCACAGGGTTCGGTCCTGGGTCCTCTCCTGTTTGTTTTCTACTTCTCTGAAGTCCAGGACAACATGATGGGACTCTGGCTGACAAAGTTCGCAGATGATTGCAAGTTAGGAACTATTATTAACTTCCTAAGTGATGTTTACATCCCACAGAAAATCCTCACTGAGACCAAAGACTTGTGTTAGATCCATGGCGTTAAGCACAATGCCAAAAAATGTGTCGTCATCCCCTCTGGGAAAAACCCAGCTCCCATGAATTACCACATTAATGGTAGTCCACTGAACACAGAAGGTGTTATAAGAGATCTGGGAACACAGGTTGACAGCAACCTCTCTTTTGACCACCACATTGCCACTGTGGTCAGTAAGTCCTTCTATGTGGCACATCTCATTACTAAGGGTTTTGCATCCAGGAAGAAAGAGGTCATTGTCTCCCTCTACTCTTCCCTTATTAGGCCAATCATTGAGTACAATGCCCCATTTAGTATGTACCTCACTAGACACATGCAATAACTGGAGAGGCTGCAAAAGTACCACACAAAGAGGATCCCAGGCCTTAAACACTTGTCCTATATGGACAGATTAAAAAAACTCCAGCTATTCTCTGTCTCATATCGCCTACTTAGAGGCGAACTCTGCTTGACTTACAAAGCCATGTCTGACCAAGCTCTGCTAGAAATGCTACCTCTAGTTTTATGCCATTTTTATTTTTAAATTTAATTATTAATTGAGCATGTGATTGCTTTTAATGTTATTTAAACTGTTGATTGGGTTGTGTTTTCAGTTCTGATGATGTCCTAACAGATGAAAGCACTTAACTGCAAGTTTACTGACAACTATTGGTGTTGGAATAAAGCATCATTCACTGGTTTTTCATCTTCTTTGGCTTGGTTCTTAGTTCGTGTCAAAGAGTGGAGTTTTTTTGTATACATCTAAAGAAATCCCAATCTCTCCACACCACACACTCCAGAGACCTCAACCTCATTACCACAATTAACAGAACATGCTGGAGGGACAAGTTCATAACCCAGAGACTGCCCATGCTATGGAATAGACTTCCCATACATGTCAAGCAGAGCACCTCACTGGCCCTCTTCAAGAGAAATCTTGATGAGTGGATGGGAAATAGAAAATTCACCCCGGAGATCACTGCAGTGGCTCTACTCGACAGAGGCACTGGGAACTAAGGTAGGGTGGTACGATGCCAGGGTAATCCTATGGGCTAGACTTGTAAAGGCTCCAGGGCCATTAGCCTAGCACACACCAATGAACCTATGACCCTATAATAAAACTATGCTACAAGATCTTTCATATTTTCTCTCCGTCTGCACATTGGACCCTATCAAGAAATGTTCAGATCCCTAAAATTGAATATGGCCTTCCTTTGATAAACATTCTTTCTGATTACAACACACAAAAGATACAAATGAACGAAAATAAACTATGCAGATTTCTCATGCAAGTCGCTATCTACACCACCACTGCAACCTTCTGAAAGGCTTCAAGTAGCTACCTATCAATATCAGGGCTGTACTGTTACTTAACTGTGTTATCCAAAATTGTTTTGCTGGGTCAATGTCCACCTATAAATAAACTAAGTTTTCTATCAATTAACTAACAAATTCTCTTCGAGACAACCAGGGAAAAGTCATTACTTTACTTAGACCTCACTTTAAATCAGTTATGAATGAAAAACACTCACTTAGGTCAGATCCAGCTGCATGGAATCATTTTATTTATTTATTTATTATTTATTTTACATTTGTTAACCGGGATGGTCCAACTGGATATATGTCCTTTTTCAGCGGAGGCCCGGGGAGAAAAGCTCCAACAGAGTTACATTGATAATTAGGTACAGTAAATGAGCTGAAAGAACTTAACAAAAACATAGGCTATTTACATACAATTACAAGACTGTCATTACTATTTCTGAGATTACTACAAATGTAACATTAATAACATATTAGCAAGGACGGTAGGCAGTATAATGACATAGAGTTAGACAGGATACATATTTCTTTATCACAGTATACAAAGTACTTATCATCTTAGCTAGTTGTTTATGTTTTAGTTAATGGCACAGAGCTAGTCTGGGTTTGAGCAAGGACATAGCCAGTGTGACTTGAAGTGGAGTTTTAGACTATTTTTGAATTGACTTAGAGAAGTTACAAGCGTGATGTTATTTGGGAGAGAGTTCCATATTTTACCAGTGGTGTTGGCAAATAGCGCGTCACCACCTAGGTTGAGAGATTTAGTTGTTTGGACAAGGAGTCTGTTTGCTGAGCGAAGGCAGCTTAGATTGGAGTAGGGAGTCATTAAGTTTTTAGTGCTGGGGTATTCTCAGGTTGTTTAAGGATTTTGAAGGCCTCTATGAGTTGGGACTGGTGAAGAAGGTGTGGGAATTCTATCCATCCAAGCTTTTTCAGGTTAGTACAGTGATGTGTTCTGTAGGGTAGGCCTGTAATGAACCTGGCAATGTGATTATAGCAGGATGAGAGCTTGGCCAGATCAGATTTGTTAAGGTGAGTGAGGACAGGAGAGGCATATAGTAGGGTAGAGAGAAGGTGTGAACGGGCTGTGGCTGCCCTGGCATTCGGGGTAAAGAAGGCTTTAATTCTATATAGGGTCCCAAGTTTCTTGTTGACTGACTTAATGGCTTGGTTGATATGTATATCAAATCTGAGTTTATTGTCAATGTTTACTCCTAATAGCTTTGTATAGGTGTCTAGGGAGATCATCTGGGGAGATCATCTTTCAAAATAGCTAGGAAAATAACAAACATTGATGAGCTTTAAAGCTAAACTAAAATAACATCTAGTCAATGAAGCCACCCATTCATACTTTCATGCTTCTGAATAACAGCTCATAGCAGTACTGGCTTTGTTCCATTGTTGCATCATACTACTAACTGTAAAGGTGGAAACAGATGCAGACTGGTACCTAATTATCTGCAGGTATAAATTGTGAGAAGTATGGCTAAGCTAGGGCAAAGGGGACAGCTGCCCTGGTTGCAAGATGTCGGGGGTGATCTTCAGTGCTGACATTTAGCCAGTACTACTTCAACCCTCCGTGTGTAATCTTGTACTAGAGTAATATTTATTTATTACGAATGCAATGCAGTTAAAGCATTCAGTGTAGCACTTACAGCAAGTTGCTCTTCACATTTATAGCAAGTGGTTTAAATCTCAGCTACAGTTTTAATGTGTGTTTGTTTGTTTGTTTGGACATGGACCGTCAGATCAGGATTTCTTTTTGCACCAAAGCTTCAAGTTGAAGGGCTACAGATCAGGTAAAGGCACCCAGTGCTATATGAGCAAGCTACTTCATTTGTAAATCTATAGTGTAATCAAACTTATTTATTTTAATATCTTTGTTAATCTGTTTGGTAAAATGTCTATCTACCTTTCTGTTATATGGTTGGGGCCAGGTTATGGGTGAAACATGCCAAATGACCAGCCCATGCACCTGGTCATTAAACTGCAATAAATAAATAGTGAGGGAGCTTCACCTCCCCCTACTCTATCTTACTAATATCTGCTAACCATAACTATAACCCTGCCTCATCCCCCAAACCCCAACCCAACATCTTACCTGAGAAAAACACTCCCAATAATCTTACCACTACTCACTACTTTTAGACACAAAACACATATGATACCACACACACACACACACACACACACACACAAATATGCACACAACTTTAACACTAACAATAAAACACTTGCACATGCACTCCTATTCATTATCCCTTTATCTAACCCTTATCTTAACCCTAACCAACACATGCTTACACATGTACACACATACACTACACAGCTTTAACAATCACTCACACATATACTTCTCTATTAATTTTTCCCCTCACCTAACCCTTATCTTAATACTAACACATGCTTACACACACACACACACACACACACACACACACACACACACACACACACACACACACACACACACAAACCCACCTCCTAAATCCAGTGCATTTGACAAAATGCACATTTAGGTTCATAGGTAGGTACTAGGCTATCAGCACTGGGACCTATACAAGCCCAGCCAAAAAGGTACCCTGGCTTTTACCACCCAAGAAAATTATTTTCCTGTGCCACTGTCGAGCAGAGCCACAGAGATAATCCCTGGGGTGAATTTTCTATTTCCCATCCAATCATCAAGATTTTTCTTGAAGACTGCTAATGAGGAGCTTTGTTTGATATACATAGGTAGTTTATTCCAGAGTATGGGAAGTCTCTGGGACAGGAATCTATCCCTCCGGCATGTTCTGTTTATTGTGGTGACAAGGTTTATGTCCCTAGAGCGTGTAGCTCGGAGGGATTGGGATTTCTTTAAGTGGAGCATGTCCAACAGCTCTGGGTTTGACATAGCTTTGTATGTTAGGCAGAGATCACCTCTGAGTAGGCGATATGCGACAGAGTAAAGCTAGAGTTTTTTGAGATGGTCCTTCTTGGCACACCTGGCAAAGGTTCAACTAAATAGATGGATCAAATGCC